>NC_026151.1:9889498-9927996 GCF_000512975.1 Sesamum indicum
AATTGAGAGTCTTGTGGAGCTTTCTTTCATCAGCCCATCATTCATGTTTTAGCACTCACGCATCAGACAGGAAAAATTCCTTTCTTCATCATAAACCTACCCATTTCTTAAAAGCCAATGCTGCTTCTCTTTTCTTCAACTGGGATTCTGTCTGGAATTTCGGTGCCTTGCCCTTGTAGAGTGTCTTGTGGTACTTCAGAAAGAGAGCTCGGTACTTGTACTTGTCTATGAACATGTTTCCTTTCTCCATCATTTCCACCACTTCATTTGCCCGAATAAAGAATCCACCTCTAACGAATGTATAAAGTACGGCATCCAACAGTTCCAAATCAAACTTCATTCCACTAGAAAATGCAAAAGACTTCATTTCACCCCATAGTTCTGCTACCTCTATGTATTTCCCCCCTATAGCAGCATATCCAGTGACCATAGAATGAAAAGTTTGTGCATTAGGAGCATGCCCCAGAGTCCGCATCTTCTTCAAAGCTTTCTCCGCATCTTGCATTAGTCGTTTCTTGCAGAAAAAATGAATCACATTATTCCAGTCATGAACCCCTGAGTCCACTTTTTGCCCTTCCTTTATTTCTTGCAATAGCTTTGACATTAAACCATCCTCCTTACCCTCCGTAGAATGTTTGACTAGCTGATCAAATTCTTTATGGCCTCCTCTGGGTATTTTAGCCTCTTTCATCTCTTTGAACAGATTAAGTGCCCCCTCGATGTCCTTTTCAAGCACCCGAGACTGCATCAACACCTCATAAGAACTTGCATCAAGCTGTAAGCCAGCCTTGCGGGCATCTCTTACTAGTGATGTTATTTCACCTATCCTTTTTTCTTTATAATATGCTTTTAGAAGAGAATTATACACAGAGGAACTAGTTCTAATGCCAGCCAAGCGCATTTCGTCAAGAAGATCATGTGCCTGATCTAACCAACCAAGGGAAATGCACGAGTTGATAGCATAGACCAGAACTGAATTATCTGCAGATACAGGGGAATCTGCTTTCTCTGCTTTGATTAAAAATTCTACCAAGTCCTTCATTTTACCAGCTTCCAAGAAAGCTTTAATTAATTTCACGTATGTTCTCTCAGTTGGCCTGAGAACACCTCTTTCAGTGGTAATCAATTCAACTTGCTTCTGTAACATCATAACCAAGCTATCAAGTAATTTTTTCGTCTCAGCTTCAAGTCTCATAAACTTTCTGTCACGACAGAAATCTTCAAAAGATAAGAAATCTCTTTGAAGTAATACAGGATTTTCATGTTCATCTGACTTCATATCAGGCAAATCCTTGACAGTAACATCTTGATCAGGTGATGTACTACCTATTTTATCAGTTTCAAATATTAAATTAGCCACACCAAGAGAATTCTGAGCTTTTCTTGCCTTTCGAAGCATTTCAAGAATCATGAGAGATGCAGAATCTAGATCCCCAAATTTCAAGTGACAAGAAAGCAGGCAGTTGTAGAACTGCCGAAGCTGAACATCAGTAACATTATGAACTTCTTCAATATGTCTCCTAAGCTTTTTGAGTTCCTCTCTTCGACCATTTCTTTCATAAATATGGGCCATGATGATCAATGATGTTGCATCAGTTTTCACATTAATCCGAGGCATCATTTCAAGGAGCTGCTCTGCTTTCCTAGTAGTGCCAAATAGAAGGCACCCCACCAAAGCAATGTTAAAAGCAGTTGCATTAGGCTTCATAGCAATCAAAGGTTCATTACACTTTTTTCGAGGATCAACCCTCCCATCCTGGAACAAGTAACCCATTTCAAGAACCAACTCAGCCGCTAGGTAAGCTCCAGATGAATTCTGTAACATGTAAGCTATAACTGCAGACCAAGCTGTCACGGGAGGGAAGTGTGCCATTTCAATGAGTTTCCTCAAGACAGTAGAACCAGGAACAGGTAGTCTGCATTTAGCAAGGCCTAAAGAGAGATACATCAGGGTCTCCTTGTCAAATAATGTTTGCTTGTGCTCCCCAAGTGCTTTCTCAACCAATCCATAAGCCTTTTCAACCCACTGAATGTCTGAAGTCTCAGCTAATCCAACAATCAACTTGTTCACAATAGATTTTCTACCAAACCCTTCCATCCACATATGCTGCTCATGCAAATCCCATGCATCATTGAGTCTTTGCTCATTAATTGCAGTCTCTAGCTCCTCATGTATCTTCCCTGTGTCTCTAGCCTGGACTAAGATTGTTCCAGCCATAGTTGAGAAATTGTTTGAGAAAAGTTCTAATCCATCACGACACTCTGACACACTGCTTTGCCAGAAGAAGTGAGAAATAGAATTGTGGCCCCTGTTGGCAACACGAGGACATTTCGAAATTCTACCAAGGCTATGCAAAATGTAATTCGCCGCCAATTGACGGCTCAGTTTTCTTGTAAGCATAATTTGCTCCACAAGCTAACGATGGACCAACAATGCCCATGCTAAATCATTGGCATGGGGTGACATCTGCACCTAGGAACATAAGCAATAAGGTTTAGTGTTATGTAATAAAATGACAATGTCGGATACTCGGAAAATGAAATATTTTCAACTACCACATTATCGAACAATACATTATTGAGTTAAAGCTCCTTCTCAACCAGTAGATTCCAACAAGCCTATCCAAGTTCCTATTAACTCAGATACTCGATGATGAAAATCTTTAGTTTCGCTCCAAAATTAATTCCGTTCAAACATTTTATCGAACATTTACGTTCAAGAATATCAACATCAACTTATAAGACACCACATAGAACAGTAACAAGTAGTGAGCAAAGGTTAGTTATCCCACGCTTTGTTTCCGCAGATAGACAACAACACCCGCCGAAATTTAAAAAAAAAAAAATCGACGGCGGAGCAGCGGTGCTCACACCCACTTCATAAGCAACTATTCGAATAAAGCAACGAGCGCCAATATCGCACCTTGAGATGGCAGCTACAACTCGCTATTCTCAGTCAGTGAGCATGGCGGTGCCGACTGCGGCGCGACGTTGATGGTGGTTGTCGGAGCTTGTACGATGGCGACCAGTGAGCAAAAAGTCCGGTTGTGTGGAAATGATATATGTTTCCTTTTCTTTTTTTTTCTTTTTAAATGTTTGTCTAGAGAATTATTTGAGATGAATTGCTACTACTTTATTATATATGGAGATACTAATAAATTATTATCATCACTTTAATTTAAATATTACTAAATATTTTTTTTTCCTTTTAGTTTCTTGATTTGTATTTCAATGGTGTTTGGTTAAGTTCTTAGACTTTATAAAATATTCAAGAGCTCGTAACTTGTAAGCACTATTATCTAATCATTTTTTTTTTCTAACGACTTTAAATGTTCTTGCAAAATGTGATATCTGCGTTGCATTGTTGGCTCACCACAACATAGTTCGAGGTGTAAAATATGAAAGTTAAATTATAGTATGTTCTCCTAAAATTTATTATAATTATAAATATCATTTTATTATTTTAAAAATTATAATACCCTCATGAAATTTATAATCATCTAACAAATACCCCTCGTAACAGTTCATTGTAGAAATTATTTGTTAGATCGTCGTTAATTCCGAAAGAGTATTTATAATTTGACTTGAAATTTTGCACCTAATCCACTGCAGAATGACACAACAAAGGATTTGCCACAAGAACAAGAATTGAGGGAGAAGAAGTTTTGACATGTATACTACACTCATTTGATGCCAAGCGTGGGAGGATCTGCAGTTACTACACACTAAAACCACCATCATCTTCAAGTGATCAAGACATGTTAAGATTAGGAATCAGCAGAAAAGCAAAGGTTTCTGAACAGCATCTTTTATGTGTTCTTTTGCAGGGACATCATGGTCCTGAAATTTACATGCGAATGGAAAGCTTCTGGCATTTTCAAATCTCCAGCTCTTGTACTCTCTCTAGGACGAGAAAGTGTGAATGCACTTAAAAATGGTAATATATCGAACAAGTGACTGAAGCACTGCCTAAGAATGATGTTGTCTTTCTCATACAGCTGCTGTCTTGAGAGACAGGAAATCCGATATCTTGTTGGTGTAGAAATCTGGTTGTATGGTGTTGTCGGGATTTTGAAGCATCGACAGAGATGTTACTCCTGATAACGGAAAAGAAATGTTTTATGGGTACTGTGGTGGATGTGTTTTAGCATTGAGAGAGAGAAATGTGGTGCTCGTATACCTGAGAGGACGAGAAGTGTTTTGCAGCCACCATTTTGTCCAAAAAGAATGTCAGTGTCTAGTCTGTCTCCAACCATGCATATCTGGGACTTTGAGATGCCGAATCTGTTTGGTTTGGACAAGGAAATGCATCAGCGCTCATTTGTTTCTCAAATGGAAAAAAAAAAAAAGAAAAAGAAGCAAATGTCCCCAGAACTCTTGTCCATTCGGAAACATATGCAGAACAGGCTGCTCTAATCCCTGTCGTTAAAGCCTTCGAAACAAGAGTTCCTACTAATGCATCTGCTTTTCTACACCATTGTAAATGATTGGAGGGAACAACCTCCAAAAGATGTTTTTATACATCTACATCTTAGGTCAGATGTCATGAGCACGGCAGAGGGTAATAGAAACTTACTTGTTTGCTAAATAGTCCATCATGAAAGTTGAGGGCTTTCCAACGACAAGTGGCTCACGTTGAGTGGATCCGCGTACTGCACCTACCATTGAACCACCACCTGATTGGAAGCAACAACCATATTGAGACATCTCTCTCGTGTCAATAACTAAGCCCCTTTAGCAAACAGCTATTTTATTCTGAGGATACGGTAATTTAGTCAGAAATACCCATTGTATATTTGAAATGAATGATCTATCCCGACCGCATAAACACACACAGTAAAAGAAACGAAATTTAATGAGTGTAATTATTTGGAAAACTAGATTCAATTAAATTAATGCCCAAATGCTTGATAACTAGATAACTATTCTCGTGTATACCCTGCAAGCTACACAGAACTAAATATTTTTAAGCAAAAATGACTTACAATAACCTTAAAACGATTTATTGCCAATTCATACAGTACACTGGGGCTAGCAACCTATTGTATGCTGACGACATGATAATTGAAGTGGTTCCAAACATACACAAATTCTCAGCACCTATGATACATTGTAAGCCAAGTCAAGTGCACAAGCTTGTGGGAAGCACTTGTGAAACAGAAAAAAGGGTATTAAAATTTTCTACTTGTGCAATTTATAAGATTAGGTTAAAGGCTGGTGGATCCACCTCAAGTCATGTTTTGTCGTTCTGCTTATTACATGATACAATAAGATTTCTGTACAATAATCAGGGCATTGAAATTCTTCAGCCTCAGTTTTAATGTGTGTTATCTAAACTGCAAAACAGAAAATGCTCTGGCTATGAGTTTTTGAACATACTGGGAGCTAAGTTTGAACTGATCACACTACAATCTTAAAGACAAAATATAGGATGTCGCAGCTCAAACCTTGTTGAGTTTATAAGAAATAAGGAATCTAGAAATGATGCATAATAAAGTAAGAAAAAGTAAAATGATCAGACGGAAGTAACCTGCCCATTCTTGAGCATCTGTGAGATGAGTAACAGCATCGCGGTTTGTAGCAATGAAAAGACAGCCGGGGTTTTCGCGAATGCACAAAGTTGCATACCTTCATAACGGAAAAATAGACTTCTATGGTTAGCAGACGACTTATGCTAAAATATGTTCAGAAATATAGCCAAAACAGTTGAATTTTAAAAAGGCGTTCACCATCCTCCACGTGTGTGTATGTCAATGCAGACACATGCTTATTTGTGTTAGTGCATGGAAGCAGGTGCTTCTCGTCTAGCTTGTCCACAATGTAAATTAAAGCTAAGCAGCGTTGCTTTGTATAAAATTTGGTTTTATGTTAGCCAGCAAAGGTGAATAGCTAATAACTCATACCTTGAACATCACCAATATGTAAATGAAGGAATACTGGGCAACAACTAAGGGAAAACAATAGAAACGCTGTTAATTGAAAATAAGAGCAGAATTGGTTTTCATCCAGGATACCCTGGGAGGAAAATGAAGAAGGAAATGATTGGTAAAGAAAAATACACAACGTAGAAGAATCTTGTTTCCAACTCATTCCTCCAAGGATATTATAAGGGAAAAGGAAAGATGCAGATGAGAAATCATCTTCCATCATCACCAGTTTGGGATGGAAATCTAGAAGGTGCCTTACTGACAGCTAGAAATCTTTAAAAGACACAGCACCAGGGTATTATCAAGATGACTTACTGAATTTTGTAATAGTTGAAGTAACGATCAAATCCAACTACCACAGCTCCAACCTAATCAGGAAATCACAATAATTCTTTCAGTAATGAATTGATGATCATATGATAATGTTTTCAAAACTGCCAAAGAACTTTTACTACGTTGCTTTCTAAATTCGATATAGTTCAGAAGGAAAAAGAATGGACATGTACATTTTCATCATGTTCCATCATAAAACCTGGTTTGAGTTCAATCTTTTTCTCACCATCTTCCTGCAAAATGCAAAAGAACATATCAGAACATAATGAGATCATCAAGAAGAGAGGTAATAGAATGTCTACCACTCAAATTAGAAGATGTATTAATAAAGCAAGGTGAAGGATAATGTCGACGTATACGTCTAGGTTTAAAAATTGCTCATCAGTTTCGTTTGAAAACCATGCTGACTCTCTGAAATTGCTGTGTTGAATTTTATTTTGCATGTATGTTTCAATCTTAGTTAAACAGTGACCAGAGAATTGAAAGCTCTAGAATTTGCATGCTAGATAGCTAACCAAATGACATAGGTTATATAGTCTCCCAATAGTTAGCTTAAAGATGGAAAAAAAAAAAGAAAAAAAAACAAAGGAAAATGTAGTTTGTTGAGAAATTTATGCAGCATGCATTACATACCGGCCCACCAAGGTACTGAATCCCTGCTAACTCCAGCTCCTTCAAGATGCCGTCCTCACCAACAACATAAACCTTGATAGAGGCCACAACTACAGTTAGTTGTCTGCTAAGCATTTGAGAAGGTTTGCGTTTAGTCAATAAATTCATCACGAGTTTTGACACCCAGATGATTATGATACCAAAACTGTTTATAGCACAGGGAAGGAACCCATCATACACTTGAGTGTTGCATATTAGCATGGCATCAAGGATTATGAACAAATTAGTTAAGAATGCATCGAGATATCACAATACGAAAACCAAAACAAAAGAAGTGACCAGCAATATATTTTGTCAAAGGAAATAAGATTTGAAATTGTAGAAGGAAGCAACCGTACAACGAGATATCAGGAAAAATTGTCTTCCATCACGGTGAACTCGCAACTAATGTTTATTTTTGGTGGCAAGTGAACAAAGATTAGTAATAATGTTAAAGAGCAATTTCATCTAAGTTAATAACCAAGTCGTCAAGACAACACAATTTTTTAAATAGAAGCAAATGAACTCAAGAATCAGAAAGGCCAACAACTGTTTTTTGGCAAAACCGTTTCAATCCACGTGATCTGGGGCAAAATGGACGGAATTTGGTCAGTCTCTCGAAAGTGCTCTATTCCTAAATCATACCTTTTTGTCTTTAGGGAAATCAATCGACTTTAAGTAAGCAGCAGCAGCAAAGGATGATGCAAAGATTTCCTCCTGAAATTTTGCTACCAGTTAGAGGTACTGACTTTCTTTCTGCAAAAGAACTAGAAGTGCAGAACAAAATGATAATAAACGTACCTCACTGACACTAAGACCAAGCGTTTCAAATTTTTTTCCATACTGTTTCCTAGATTTTGTTGAGTTGTTGGTCACAAAAACCAACCTTTTTCCCTAAACAAACAAGCATGACGTCTTTTGTTAGGATTACCAAGAAACAATGCATGGTCAAGTTAACCCCATGAACTAAAGATTCTCCTACTCAGCATCTTTAAGTAGCAATGCTAAGGCAAGAAGAAATAACAGAGTGCTAGTATTAAGAAGAGAAGTGTATTAAGAGTCTCTTAGAAGTAATTGAGTCCTAACCTTTGATCGAAGCATGTCAAGAGTTTCTGGAACTCCATCTATCAGTTTGTCTCCCTTCCATATGACTCCTGTAAAATATTAAGCAGATACATCATAATAGAAATGCAAACATTGCATCTTTAACTACAACCAACGTCCAAGTTCCCACGGTTGACAATAGAAATAGACTTTTGGCAATGTGTATAACCCACTAGATTCTGCAATTAAACATAGTGCATTCCTCTGAATTCCCCTGCTCATCCTTGCTCTCAATTTACATGCAGAAAGACTTATGCAATTGGAAGTTCAAATGGTTTCAGCACACTTGTCAACTCAAATCACATCATGAACTCCCTGTTACTCGTGTTTACTTCATTCATAATAAAATTCTCGCATACACATTAACAAAATGACATCAAAAAAATTGACGCAGCTTTTACAGAAAACTGTCTGCTGATTCAAAAATTTTCTCCAAAATCCTTTAAAGAAACTTCGTCTGCGTGATGCAAGATTTTTATTTCGTCCACATCTTTAATCAAAATGGATGCCTAAATCCTACCGTCAGTTGCAATTTCAAAAAGTCTCAATTCCCCGCAACTGATCTAAGCTCCATGTACACCATTCTCAGCATTCATTCAAACATTTTCCCAAACACGTAGAGTTGTATCTAGCTGCAGTAACCTTTTTCACAACAAACACACAAGGAAATATTAATCGACAACTATAGAAAACCTACCATCACAATCAAAAATGAAGGTCTCGACAGAGTCAATGAGCTGGTCAGGGTCCTTGAGCTGCTCAGCGGATGCGCGGGGGCTCACAGCTCTCAAAGAAGCAGAAGCATCCATTTTCCTCTTACTGAGACTCCATTCAACAATGGGACGAAGAGAATTGCACAGTGATGGGTTGGCAACAGAAGGGATTCTCTTGGAGAAGTTGAATCTGTTCTGAGGATTCAAGAAGAGAGTGGAAGAAGATGAGGAGACTGCAACAGCTGCTGACAGTTTGGTAGTCAGCATTTTCTAAGGGGGTGTTGTGGTATTCTTTCTTCTTGGTTGGGGGTGTTGGGGTGTTCATGGTTGGTTGGATTGTTAGTTATTGGATGAGGTGGAAATATGAGTGGATGCACCTTCTTTTATCCAATCTCACAAAAATTGTGATTCTTGAAATTTAGGGGGTTTTTTTTAATTTAAATTTTTGGGTGGATGAAATAAAATAGTGAACTAGACAGGCATTTTTCTTTTTCTTATTTTTTTGGGGGAGATAATTATATATGTTATATATTGAATTATATAACTGAAATGATTTTTTTTTTTAAATTTAATTTTTAGAGTAAATGACTTTAAAAAAAGCTTTATCAACAAATACAGTATCTTCTATTGCTTCCTAAAAGATTCTAAAAACACTAGAAGGAAGCTAGACAGGGGTTCGGACAAAAAACTTTAGATTTGCCACTTAAGAATGACCTTGGAGTTCGATTATGGAGTGACTAGTGAGTACACACGGAAGATAAAAGGACAAGATCAGTAACAAGTAATTGCCTAGTTGACAAGCAGGAGCGAGTGAGGGTGGGGATGGGGGGTGCAGGCGCTGTCTTTATTTATTAATAGCTATACAGTTTTTCTTTGTCTTATGAGTTAATTGAGCTACTTGAGTCGACTATCCCAACAAGAGGAAAAAATGAAGTAAGGCTATACTGATCTAATAGCAAGCTAGCTTTCATAAAGAACTAGTGACTTTGGGTGACTAATAACGAAAAATAAACTCTCTAAAAAGAAGATATAACTCATTGGATTATAGCGCCATACACTGTTTCACACAATTATCCATTGCCCTTTATAAAATTACATGTATGTCCTTCAATGGTTTCAATGTGATTTAACTCTTGAGGTGTACTTGTAAAACTTTTGCTATTGGCTTGATCCTCCTCAATTGGGGGTGGGGTGGGGTGGGGGGCACATTGTTTTTTAAAGAATAATTGGATTTGAAGTAAATAAGATGACGATAAAGTTCATTTATGTTGTATTCGGATCGAGAAATATGAAACGAATAATTTCAAATTTATAGTGATAGATTTATCGAACTTATTTGGATAGTTTAATGATACTTATTTCACCATATTATCATGAAATATATTTTCTTTCCAACTCTATTTAAAAAAAAAAAAAAAGATAATTACCAATAATTAAAAATTAATTTAAATCATCACGCTTTACTTTTATATAGGAATTAAAATTACTAATGTGTATTTAATAAATTAATAAATGCAATACTTCAAATGATATAATAAATTATTTTTATTTAGAAGAATCAAAATACGCACAATAAATATGTTTTTTAAGAATTAGGGTAAATGCTATTTGGTCCCTTAAGTTTTCATCTAAAATTACTTTAGTCCCGTAAGTTTATTTCTTGACTTTAGCATTTTTAAACTTTAATTTTTGTTTCAGCTTGTTCCCTGTTACCATTTTTCAGCAAAAACTTGACCGGAGTTTTGACTTTTTGGAGGGTAAAATGATCAATTTAAGTTTTATTTTATCACGTTTATTCTATAAAATTATCAAATTTGTCATTTTTAGAAAGAAAATTATTATTTTTTTTATATTTTCATATGGTGAATACGATGTAATTATCTTGTATAAAAAATAAAAACTTTGAACTATTGTGAACTTAGTAATATACATATTATTTAACTTAAAATAAAATAATCTCTTCTTTTTTTTTTTTCAAAAGTGACAAAAAAATCAAAATTATGAATATTTTTTATAAAACCTATCTAATCTAAAAATACAATTAAAAAATATAAATTGATTTTTTAATCTTAGAAGTTAAAGACAAGTCTAATAAAATTAAATCTTAACAATATTTATTTGATATTAACAACCACAATTTTGAAGAAAAAGTTTGTGGAATGAACTTTTAACTAGATTATTAATTTAGTGGTTTTATATATATATAAAATTCACTTTAAAGAGTTTTAATTATTTTTTTATTAAATGAAACCATATATTTAAAAAAACCTCTAAATATTAATATTATATATATATGAAATTCACAAAAAAATATAGTTAAAAAGCATATTCTACTAACTTGTTTTTTTAAAAAACCCAAATATTAATAACTATTTTTAAGGTTTAAATTTTTTAAATTTATCTTTAACTTAAAAAATACGATTTAGATTTGTTTTATTATATTTTCAAATTATATATATTTTTATAAAATTTATTCACAATTTTTTTTTAATTTTAAGTTAAGCAATATATTCTTGTTATGTTCACAAGAAAGTTCTCATTATTCATATAAGATAAAAACAATATGTCGACAATAAAAAACATAAGAAAAAAGTTACTTTTTTATTTAAAAAAAAGACAAATTTGATAATTTTACAAACTTAAAAAATTAATGTGATAAAATCAAACTTATTGACACCATTTTACCATTAAAAGAGTCAATATCCGGCCATATTTTTGCCGAAAAATTGTCAGAATAATCAAATAGAGACAAAAATTAAAATTTTAAGGATGAGAATGTCAAGAAATGAACTTGAAAGATTAAATTAATTTTAAACGTAATTTAAGGGACCGGATGTCGCATTTACCCTAAAAATAATTATTCTTTATTGACGCCAATTTGATTTTTTTTTATGGTGTTGTAAAAAAATATATTAATATAAAATTTTTAATTTTTAAAATATTAAATAACAGTAACATAGGGAATTACATTAATTCGAAAAAGTGGTACACTGCGCAAAAGGTATTGTACCTCCCCCGTGTATATATAAGCCCTAATCATAATGTTGCCAGTACACTCGCAAACGAATCTACTAAGAAGCACACACTGAAATTCTCTCTCCCCGCCCCCCGAGCTCATGCCCTCCGCCACCCCCACCGCCGCTGCCGCGGCCGCAGCCTCCAGTGGCCTGAACCATAATTCAACTTTTCCTCTCTCCTTCAAAACCGAACTCAAGCCATTTTCTCAGCAGGCCTCCGAGATGCTAGACCCGTCGTCGTCTTCTTCATCCGGTCCAATCCGCATCGACGGATCCGAACACGACGCCGCACTATCCAAATCCGAGTTCCTGACCCGACCCGAAGTTATAAACCGCCGTGCTCGCAGAGTTAAACAGCTCGCCCGGATTTACCGTGACCACTACTGGGCGTTAATGGAGGAGCTTAAATTGAAGTACAGAGAGTACTATTGGGAGTACGGAAAGAGCCCCTTTCTAGACGATGAGGAGAATGAAAAGATGAATTCGAATCGCGGGGATTGCACTGGGTCAACTGCAGAGAATCCTGGTAATGGGAATTTGGGGATTAATGGTGGGAGTGTTAATAGTAATGTTGCAAGCAGATGTGGGGTCCATGGTTGCAAGGCGAAGGCGATGGCTTTGACTAGATTTTGCCATATGCATATACTGTCTGACGCTAAACAGAAGCTTTATAAGGCTTGCAGTTTCTCCATAAAGAGGTTTGTTTTATTTTCTCTTTTCTTTTCCAGATTTTTTCTGAGAATGAACTGCTAGTTATACATTGTATCTAGGCTTCAGCTATTGCGCGGATATGCTAATTTTTTGGTGTTCTGCATCAGAAATTATTTTATGCATCCGCTGTACGGTATTAATTCGCTACCATTGGGAAATTAGATTCCATAGCACAAAAGAAAAAAACACACAATGAAATACAAACTTGTATTGTTGGCGAGACGAGGAATGGCTGCACCAAAATCATGCATGCATGTCATAACTACTCTGCCTGTAAAAATCGCATTTGTTGCTGTATGACAAGAATTGTCTAGCAATAATCGTTAACATTTCTGCCTCTTCAATTATTAGATAAGGTGGGTTAAGGTTGATATCATATAAAGTGCTTTAATCGGTGTAACTTGATTGTGTTACACAGTGAGAATTGTATGGGGAATATTTATTTCCTCTGTGCTTAATGTGAACGTGTTTCATCCAGCTAATGTGCGTCTCTGCTGATTGGTCTTCTGGAAATTGTGCTTTGATTTTGTTGAAAAGAGAAGTGTTTACTTTCACTCGCAAAGATGTTGATTGGAGAGAGTTTTATCCTCATATCATTCTGGGAGCACTTGTGAATGGATGTTGCATGTAGGTGTTAAACTTTTAAGATACTGGTTCTTTTATCCTTGAGAGTTTCAGGGAACTTTGTCGTTGATTTGAAATCCATCTATAGACCCTTCATTTTGTTTGCATGTGATAATCTAGAGGTATATGAAAGGACTTTTACTGCAACTAAAGATAAAAGGTAGAGACATTTAAAAGTTCACTCAGGTGGTAATGTAGGTTCTGCTTATGAGGAAATAGGTTATTCCAACATGTTCAGGTAAACATTTCATATAGTTTTCTTTTGAAGATTATGCAGTGATGTTGAAGAATCAATGATTTATAGGGATGTTTGGTATCAATGATTTAGAATAGTGCTGGCAATAGCAAGTACTCACTGTTGAACTTTTAACTAAGAAATATGAAGACATAAAATACCTTCATGCCAATATTTCTTAATTTGAGCAACCTCTTGTGCGAGGATGGGTTGCATCTGAACTGCTTATTACCATCACGATGAAGGTGGTAAATCCATGAAATTGATGATCTGGACAGTACTTGGCTTACTGTCCTCATGCTTCATGTTTGGAAGATTATTACATTGATAAAGGTTTTGGTATGCTTTGAAAACTCTCATATATGCTCCAACTGTTTTCATTGCATTTCCAAAATGTTTGTTTTGGTTGCTCAGATCTGCTAGAACCAATACATTTTAACGTGGATTGCCATTTTTGGGATTCTCACTATTTTGAATCAAATTATAGTGCTTGGTACATTTGGCTAAATTTGTGCTGACTTAATTTGACCAGTCAAATGTGTGATTCAGGCGCCAAGTCCATAAATTAGATTTAATTAAATCCACCATTGCTAACACATATTGCTTCCATTCTGCTAGGCAGACCCTATTGTCTTATCATCTGACACTAGTTTCAATGGTGGTTTCTGATAATTGACTGTCACCAGTTTCGTTGTCGATTCATAAATATTGGAAGAAAAAGAAATCTGGTTTGGAAAACAGATTTTATAATAGATTTCTGATTTTTTTCAAAATATTTTTTCATAACATGTTACTAACCTGTTGTTCTTTAACTAAATAGATGATTGGATTTGGATCTCTAGACCATATGCTATGTGCAGTTTGTTCAACCAATATGATATATTGCAACCCATTTTCTTAATCTATCTGACTGAACCAGATGTTATGTGCAAGCTACTTAAATGCAACAATAGATGATATAATTTCCAACATGTCAGCTATTGCAGTCACAATCAGAAACCCTAAAAATGTATTGCTAAAGTACATAGATGCCTTACTGCGCGTAAGATGATTCAGACTTTGGTAATTATAACCATTTTCCTTTTTTTTGAACTTGGTTATCATTACTCTACAAGGTTTAGGAGTTGTCCAATAGTATCACATAACTTTTCATAATTGGGTCTATAGGGTTTTTCTTTCTTAGGTGCATGCAGCATAACTTTTCTGTCTCCACAATTTGAATTCTTCTCAAATACCCAGCGACCACTCATTAGTTCATTCTTTTATGTTCTGAGGCAAGAGGAATGATCATATATTGGAAGAATAGAATTATCTTAATATTTGCCACAGTTGCTGGAAACTGTTGAACAGTACAAAGAAAGGTGCTACAAGGTATCTGCTTTACCCCACCCTGCTTCTTGCTGGTGTCCATGTATGAGAATTGTCCTTGTGGAGTGCTTTTCTTGGTCTATGCCAAATAAAATTAAGAGCTCCACTTTCTCGAAAGCTCTGTGTTTTACTTAAGCCCCTTCGAGTTCATTAATTTGTTGGATGGTGCTTGCCGCCATTCCTACTTCCATGTGTATCAATCGATCAAAGAAGAAATGTTTCGCATACTCACAAAAGATTAGCTCAGCAAAAATCATGGAATGGTAACCAACATTGATACTACTACGTTACATGGGTCAAAGAAATTGCAGAATCAGAAGCTGAGAATTATGTTTGATTCTTGCCTCAATGCTCCAGGAAGATACTGAGAATTGAAGAATATAAAAGACAAGAGTATCCTCAATGAGCTTTGGATAATTTTGGGTGGCATAGATTCATTTTGGGATCATACTGGTATGCTTGTTTCATTGAATGAATACTTATGTAGTTGGGAGATTCAGAAGTAATTGAATCAATCATTTATAGTGACCTGTCGAAACTCAATTTCCAATTCAACATATAACTATGGAGAATAAACAATCTAAGCTATCTGAAATTTGATTCAGTATCAAATTTGAGTTGAGTTGTTTGAATACCAAGGTTTAACATCTTTTTCTATTTTAGGCTCACTTAGTTGGATACGCGTCCCAAATTTATTGATCATGTTCCCTTCTCTGGTTTTCCTATAAAAGCTCCATGCGCTAAAGTGCCAGTTAAAGTAATGATGTGGCATTGTTAATCTTGACTACTAGTTTTGGGTGGAACATATTGAAGATACTAAACAGCTCTCACCTGTTTACTTTCATTTGGCTCCTGTATTCAGTCAAAATGGACCCATAGATTAGGATGGACGGCGTCATAAATTGCATTAAACATATATCAAGTGAGTTGTGTTTTGCTTCTTGATTCAAGCTTGTTTGCGCTAAACTCATAAAAGACAAAGTCACGCTTAGACACATTTCCAAGCTTATTAGATCATATGTCAATCAAAACAGTTGTATGTTATGCCACCAATATGTGCTTTTGGGGTGCTCATGTGGTTTGGTGTGAGCCCCAACTTTATTTTACTTTAGTGCAACACTTCGTATTCATGTGCAAAATGATGAGCCAATAACTAATCCTAATTGTTCATGAACTCATTACATACCATATTCTGTTTCCTTGGTGAAATTTGTATTTGGACTATTGCAGTGGAAATATGTGTACTGATTTAAGAATGACAGCAACACTCACATACAGAACCTGTATGCAATAACAAAGTGTCCTTCATTGGATTCCAGTTTTCCTGCCTATACCATTTTCCAGACCTTTTTCTTGCCCAATTTAAGAACAACATCAGCACTCATATATATCATGAGTTGTTACGCTATGTCAAAAGAAGAATATTTTCTTCTCAGGAAAAACAATTCATTGAAAGGGTATTCTGCACCCAGAGATAACGCCCATAAATGTTTGTAATATTTTCGTCTATATATGCATGTATAAATATGATCTGAGTGCAATAAAAGTATACTTAAATGGAAATTGTACCATAATATATTATATAGTTTCTGATGCAGCTGTTGCCTTCTCCTTAAAAGAGGCATGCTGCTGTCTCATTGCCCTGTGCATGTAACACAGGCTAAACCATAAGGCCGTAAAACATTTCAGAATTAATGATGCAGTTTGCTAGTAACTTGTGGTTTTTCCGAGTATATATGCACCTTGGCAATTAATATATTTGTTATTTTTTGTTCTTTCACTGTCATCCTTTAAGATGGTTTCATTCTGAGCTTCCTGTGGTTACAGAAAAGATTTTATTTTAGCTTTCTTTTCGATTTTTTTTCGCAACTTCAGTAATTTGGATTCTCAATTTGCTTCCTCGGGTATGTCGGGGAAAGATGAAGCTGATAACCATTTAATATGTAGTTCAGCCGTTGTCCACGTTACCAATCCCATTGATTAAAAAGACACCTTATAATCATTTAAATTGAACCCAAAGGATGTTTTTGTTCTGTGCAAATAATAATCGATGAATCCTTTTCTTTTTTGCATGTGTAATTTCTGTAGGATAACTGGTATGATTTCTGCTGTTTTTCCCTAGTATAAGGATTTTCGTTTTGTACCCGTTGTGCAGTCTTAACTAGAACGTTACCTATTAGCTAAAACATTTTCGGTTTCTGATTCTGTCTCTACTTGAAAATCTTTTCTTTTGCTGAAAATGATAAGTTCTCTTTTCTTTCTTGGTTCCTCGTGTCAGTTCCACTACAGGACCTATACTCTGCGGAAAACCAATACTGAGATCAACTGTTCCTTCCTATTGCCCTCTCCATTTCCAAAAAGCTGAGAAGCATATGGTACGTGCTCTCAAAAAGGCTGGTCTCAACGTCTCCTCAACAAGTAAGCTTGCTCCTAAATTCCATGTCATAATCGCGGAATATGTCCGCCAAATCCAGCAAAAGAGAAGAGCTGCACAAAAGGCAAATCTTGAAAATGCCGAAGTCGTTAAGGAGGAAAACAATTCTTGATACTCTTGCTCATGCATGACATATATGCTGTAGAATATGCATTCTTTTATTCCTTGAGCGAGTTGGTGAAGTTGCAGAGTGTAAATCGAAAAAGGAACTTATCAATGGCTAGTGGATACATCTGGACTAACTCAAGCTTAGTATGAGACAATCAGACATGAAACTTGGTAGATGAAATATTGTGCATATTAGAGGTACCATTTGCTGCTTGATTTATCCTTGCATTTTTCCTTTAACTCAGCATTGTCGGCCGGAGCTTGCGGTATTCAGTATAACTGAGAGAAAGAAATAATGTTTATTTGAATCTAATGTAATATACATGTGCACTGTAAGATTTGGGCGTGTACAAAGTTTTGACTTAGAATATCTTTGATTTGTTCCAATAATCGGTTGATTGATGCTTTAGAATGTTTGAATTTGAGTTCTGATGGTCTTGAGACTTGAGAGCATTTTGAGATCATTCTGTATAAATAGATTAGCATAGATGAAATGCAATTAGAGTGTGAATAAATTCAGTCCAGAATACTATTGTCTGTTCAAGCTTTATTATTAATTTAATTGAGTTTGAATGTGTTTTAATAAGTTGCAATTTTTATTATTATAACTACAGGATGCCTAAATTCGTAAAACTTGAAATTTCATTATGTATCTAAAGTAACTTAACTTGTAAAAGAACCAAATTGCATTTTTGTCCTGTATATTAAGAGGCGTGGCACTACAAGGATACCCAGATATAGAAATGGCAATTTAATAACATTATGTATCTAATTTTACTCAATTTGAGAACTCCAATCATCAGAATACCCAAATCTGTTCTGAATGAGCTAGTTTGACATCTTTTAGGGTTTTGGAATTGGGGTTGCGATTGACTTAGCAGGGGGGGGGGGTGAGTTCATGTTAGTTAGAACTATGACATGGAAAAGAAACTTGCAATTTTAGTCCTCTATATTTTAAAAGTTGGTAATTGTGGTCCTATAACTAAGCCCTTGGAAATTTTAGTTCCAAAATTTATTATTTTTTTGGCAATTTTAGTCCACCAATAAAAATTAACCTGAATTCTATCGATGCAATTAGGGTTTGGGATGGGTTTTCTGGGAACTATGGATTTTATCCAACTCGGTGAAAAACTGGCAGCTTAGTGGCAACACTTCTGGCCCATTTGGAGGGAAGTTAATGGTGTTTTTGCATGCACATAGCTTGATTCTCCCTTGGAGAATTCTATCTTGCGCATGATTCGATCAAATTTAAATTAATTTTACAGTCAGTACAATAAATTTATTGTATGATTGATACACAGTCAAAAAAGTGATCAACAACAAAGCAAATCAAAGACAGAAATTAAAGAAGAAATCTAGACAATAGAATTTCTTTTTTTGTCCTCGTTTTTCAAGAATTTTTCCTCCCTCACCTCTATTCCGATTTTGAAAATCATTTTTTTGTCGTCGTTTCAATAAAGGATAATTGTTAAATAAGAAAAATACCAACAAAATAATCTAAACTTTCCTTCATTGCTAATAACATATTCAAACATTTCAAGAATGTGAAATCTTACCATCGTTAGGAAGGGGAATTTATTTAACTGCGATTCTCATAGCAAAGATTTAGCTTTATTTCTCTTTTTTATATATATTCAATTTTGACATAAAATTTTGGACTCAAAGTGTTTGGGGCAAAAGAATAATTTCTAAAATTCTCAATTTAGGAAACGGGATTTAGCTAAGCAAAAATTAAAGAAAAAAGTGAATAGATTAATCTCAACCTTCTACACGTCCTTTTCATCTGCAATTTTTTCTCCAAATTCAAGAAAACTCCAATCTCCAATAATCCCAAATGCTCCCCCAGAAATCATCAAATCAATTTTTATGCTGAAAAATTACGATAAATTTCAAGACGTACTAAACTTGACAAGGGCCTAGTTATAGGACCACAGTCGCTTGACCTTAAAATTGGGGTCTATTTTCCATGTCATTGTCCTAATTGGCAAGTTATTTTTTTATTACGTTGAGTCTGCATCAACTTTAATTCAATTTTTTTTTCAAAAAAAAAAATATCAAATTAACTCATTCCGACCAAATTTCAGAACTCCTTTATATATAAAACTTGGTGAAAAATTTTAACTAGTCAAGTACTATAATATATTATGTTTGATTGCTCAATATTATAATTTTATCAATTTTTAACTAGTCAGTTGTTCGGAAGAATGAAAAAGCTAAATATGATTCGAATTATTATATTAAGAATTATATATAAACAATATTAATAATAATGTGAAGTAAAAGAGTGAATGCCTGGCATGTTGCTTTCCTCTTCCACAGAAAGAGTGACAAACTTTAAACATATGAAGATGAATAAAGAATATATACATATATATATATAGAGAGAGAGAGATGGTTCAAAAAAGATGAAGAGTGTAAGAGCTTTATTCCCCACAATACAACATGTCCCAAGTGTCGTGATGTTGTGAAGCCAAATATTGTGTGTCCGAGCTGGCCACATATATTAGCTTCTTGTGACTTGTTTTTGCATTGTGAGGTCGGTTGCCTTAGGACCATCACCACGACCAATCAACTTGCATTTCTCCTATTCTCTTAGGACAATTGATTTGATGTTTGAATAGGTACTTCCACCTACACACCCAAGAATTTTGATGCCCCCCTCCCCCTTGGCCCCATTACTCTTTCTTATGCACCTAATTGTTTACCATTCCCCCATCAAGAATATTTCCTTCTTTTTCCCCTCCCCACATGCCCATCGGTCAAGAATTGTGCTTCGTGTGTGTATGTATCGATCAGAATCTTTATAATTGATTTAATGTCTTTAAAATTGTGCATGTATCTTGTACGAGTACATTAGGTAATATTTATACTTGACCACCCAGTGCTGCCCTGCACCTTGCCTTCAAGCCAGGGGCTCTGTGGCCAATCTACTTTGGCCAAGATTGTGTATTTACCTTACCTATTGCTGTCAAAACTCGCATCTTGTGTGTCGGCTTAGTTCCTATAGCTCGCCTACTGGTGTTTGCAAGATTGTTCATGCACCTTGTTTGTTGGTCAGTATCTCTATAATTAACTTCACCTAGCTATTCCTGCCAATATCGTTTTATGTATAACTGCTACCAAGATTGTTTCTGTGTCTTGTTTATCGGTAAATATCCATTTAAATCACTCACTGCTGCCAAAATATTGTTTCTACATTTTGTTTATCGGTCAATATCTCTGTAGTCGATCTATTGTCGTTAAAGTTAAATGTACACGTAGTATCAATTATAATCTCGGTAACTAGCTTGTTGTTGTCAATAACTAAACTCTTAACCACAAGCGCGCGAATCTACAAATAGTACGGTAGGTTAAATCAAGAATATGAATCCCCACACGTCCCTATTTCATTGCCTTTACATTTCCAAAGCTGCAAGAAAAGTAGAAACTCGCATATGCAGTAGTACCTGAGTGAATGTACGTAAATGACCCTTCAATCCTCCACCCCCACACCACAAAGATAAAGAAAATAAGAAGAACAAGTGAAAAATACAGAGATTCCTCTGATCTCGACGTCATCTCCAAACGAAACACAAATATATACGCATGCATGGTCTCTCTCTCTCTCTCTCTAACTATCTATAAATACTCCTGCGAGGAGCTCCAACAAATTCATGCAGAAAAAAACACCAAGAAACACTCCCCACATATTGAAAACATACATACATAAACAAACCCCACAAATATATATATAAATATAGCTGTTTCTAATTCTCTTCAAGAAAATTACATACACATACACGCAGTGGATGCGTGTAGTGTGTGTATAGATCAATGCCAAGGGACAGAGACCCTCTGGTGGTGGGGAGAGTGGTGGGGGATGTGTTGGATCCATTCACAAGATCAGTGGGACTTAGGGTTATTTACAGCAGCAGAGAAGTGAGCAATGGGTGTGAGTTTAGGCCCTCCCAAGTACTCAACCAACCCAGGGTTGATGTTGGAGGGGATGACCTCCGCACCTTCTTCACTCTGGTATCTATCTATATCACACACACTTTCACCCTCCACTGTGTGTGTTCTTCTTCTGTATCTATCTGTATATATCTATATCTATATATATGATTTATTGGTACTGTTGTAATGGAATTGCAGGTTATGGTGGACCCTGATGCTCCAAGCCCTAGTGATCCCAGTCTCAGAGAATACTTACACTGGTTAGAACACATATAGATACATATATATGTATGTAATTTTCTTGAAATGTAGAGATATTTATTTCTTTTGTTGGGTGTAATTAATTCTCGGGCTTTTTTTGGCTAATTTTATTGTATTTATATTAATAATTATTTGATAACTTGTATATTTTTAAAAAAAATTGGAATTATAATTTTCATATATATTATATATATGTTATTTAATTTTAATTTTTAATGAATTTGGTAAGATAAATTATTGGTAGATAGGGTGATAAATAATCCAAAGGGTATCAAAGATGTATTTGGTTATTGCCCAATAGGTTTTATTTAAAAAGACTGAAAAATATTCTAATTCTTGGGCAGTGAAAATTTCACTTTATTTGCTGTAATTATATATATATATATATTCATAAGAATAAAAATGATTTTATTCTGCAAAAGTAGTTGAATTTTTATTTTAAATTGATTTGATGATATTATAGTTCTATTTTTATTTTTTTTTTGACTGATTTCATTAATTGATTCTCACATGCCTTTCAAAGCAAATTCAAAAAGTACCTTTAGCAATACAAGGTTTCTGTGATCTTCTGTCCCACTTGTCTCATGTGTTTCAAAGCAAATTCAAAAAGTACCTTTAGCAATACAAGGTTTCTGTGATCTTCTGTCCCACTTGTCTTGTCCTATTCTATTCTTACTTGTCCTTTGTTTAAGAATATTAAAAATATATTTTGGTCAAAAAATAAAATAATGTAAATAAATATATTTTTTAAATAATTAATATTACTAGTGCCTTATAACTTCATATATATGCAATATTATCATAAACTTTTGTATTACTCTAATTTTTATTTATAACTAATATATTTTTGTTGATTTCTAGGTTGGTAACTGATATTCCTGCAACAACTGGCGCATCCTTTGGTTAGTGTCTCAACTAAAAACCTCCCATAATTCCAAAAAAAAAATATATATATATATAAGCCATGTAATAAATTAAGAAATTAAACCCTAAAATAATTAAAACAATTGAAACAACACTCGATCTTTATCACAAAATTTACAATCCTAAAGTTCATCCTGTACTTTAACTGAACATATTCACAAATTATGGTTTCACGTCAATGATAATCAAAATTCAAATATATAATACTTGCGTGTGAAATCCAACTGCCCTAAATAAGATTTTTCTCTCGAATCTCGTACTTTGAGAATATTATTATTTTCTCTGTCTTTACGTATTCATACGTGTTTAATTTCTCTTATCTCCTTTATGTGTTTGTGCGTGTTCAATTTCTCTTCCCCCCCCCCATCTCTTTTTAGTCAAACCTTTTTATTTTTCAAGAGTGTTTGTCTAATTTTATTTAAAAGACCTTATAAGTTAAAAATGTTAGATCTTATTTAAAAAATAAGTTCATTGAGTGTTTGAATAAAATAATATTATGAAACTTATGTAATAAATCTCTAATTAATTTTATTACTATTTTTTTAAATAAACTTATAAATTCCTGACGTATCATAATTTATAAACTCTCTAACATCTTACAAGAACTTATAAGTTGATCCAAACACCCTCTTAGCCCAACATGATTAAGAGCCACTACTAACAATTGTGGAGGTATCCCACAGTAGTTATAATGGTGGAGAAGGTATATTTTCTCCACCTTCTTTCCTAAGTGGTAGCATCCTCTGCTTTTTATCCTTATCATGTCCAGCTTAAAAGAGTTTGATAAAATGACATTTAACCAAATTTATGTACCAATCAACAAAAACCCATTATTTTTCATAACTCATTTTCTATGAGTTCATGAGTTTTGGAAGAAAATTTTACGGATAATTATATTTATACCATCTGATTTATAGTTTATTTATACAGAATTACACCTATTTTTTACATAATTACAAAAATCAACCTTGATAGATGAAAAACAGGGGTAGTTTGTGTTATGATGTTGATGTTTTTGGGGAGGGTATATGTGTAATTTTTTTTAGAATCTGGAGATGGTTTTGTGTACAGGATGTCGATGTTCTTGATGGGTGTATGAGTAATTTATTTTAAAAAACAGGAGTGTTGGTTTGTAATTATCCCAAAATATTAATATGGATCATGTTTGTAGAAAAAATAGTAAATATTATGGGTAGATCATGGCACGATACAGTGTCTCAATGTCGATTGACCAGAATTCACACTGTTTGGTATTAATTTGTGATGCAGGTCAGGAGATTGTGTGCTATGAGAATCCTCGGCCGTCGATGGGGATACACCGTTTCGTCTTCGTGCTGTTCCGACAGCTGGGGCGACAGACGGTGTATGCACCGGGATGGCGTCAGAATTTCAACACTAGGGACTTTGCGGAGCTCTACAATCTCGGCTCTCCAGTGGCCGCCGTCTACTATAATTGCCAAAGGGAGAGTGGCACCGGCGGGAGAAGACGATGAATCCAAATTTAAATAAAAATAAATATCCAAATTACCTAAGTCTATAATTTAAATATTAATCTAATCGAGTGATGCTCACTTAGACGTCTATATATATATATAAATATTAAGTTGTGTTACCAATCTTGGTATAATCAACTACTATTAAGAGATCTTTCTCTTCAATTCGCTCTTTTTTGTAACGAAAACTTTGTAATAAATAAATATTAAATAAAAGGAATAAAAATCTTTATACGTAATTTCTCTCAAGATATGATAATGTATATGTAAATACAATTTAAATTTGTACGATTTATCATTAGTGCCATCACATCGTTACAAACACTAGTCGATATTTTCAAATAAGTCTATACAAATCACGACAAAACTCTATAGATAAAATTAATGGGAGCATTTATAAATTTTAACAAACTTTAGGGATAATAATGTTGAGAATAAAATTTAAATTATTAATATTTATTTTCTCGACGTCATCTTTACTTACGATGGTATGATGGAACAAAAAATAAAGTTACAACTTTATAATATTTGGATGGAAAAAAAATATTACGAATGACTAAACGATGAGGTAGACAAAAATAATTAGCACAATTTCACAAATTTTAGGTGTCTATGTTGCTAGACTCCCCATCAAATCAATCAATCAACAAATATACACGTAAACTTAGATATATTTCATCTGTACAATCGATTATGAAATTGTAAATTTAAATATCATAACGGTTAATTTTACAATAATTATCTCATAATTAATTATATTATAATAAATTATGCAATCCTGGGATCAAACTGAACTGAGAGTTGAGATTGAGTGGAGAAGGATGATGTTATAATTCAAACATCCACAAATTGTGGGCATTTGCTTTTGAAGATGATATTGTACGATGTAAAGGTTGTTGCTCCACTACAATATACTCTGCCTTTTGTCGGAAAATTTAATGTAAAAAATAAAAGATGGGCCTGGAGTTGGGCCTTGATTTGAGAGTGGCGGCCCATTGCCCAAAATTTTAGGCGCCAAAAGCAGAAATATTTGGAGCCCATTTTTTCTGCCACTTGGCGGGAACTGATTTTAATAAAATTGAAATTCCGCCGTAATAATAATAATATTATTGTTTTTTAGGGAAGAGTATCATACAATTTTTGTATTTCTTCACTGCTGAAAATTGGAGTAGCTGTAGAAATCTCAATCTCGAGTTCCGAGAAATCGATTTCGTTGTTCAGTTCTGAGTAGTGGTAATTGAAACCCTTTCCTCTCTTGATTTCTCATTTGATTTCTGGAGAAAAATGTTATAAGATGATGGAGGAAAATCATTTTGGTGTAATGGGATTTGGGTTTTCTGTATAATCTGCAGAGTGGTAGGGAATTTGTTTTTAAGAGTTATATAGAAAAACCCTCTTTTAGTTCGGTCGATTCGGTTCAAATTGGGGTCATTTTCGGGGGAAATATGTTGAGAGTCTGAGATTTTTGATTTGGGTTTCTCTTTTTTGGTTCATTTGTTTAATCGTTGCACGAATGGGAGACGAAGAAGTTCGTGTTCTTTTCTGGGGCCTGTCTTACGTTTGTACAAACAATTGATTCGTTGCATGCAGCAATGGGGGAAGTTGAACCGATGCACATTGACGGTCCAGATCAGAAGAAGAAGTCAGTGAAGAGAAAAAGAGTGGAGCCATGTTTATACACACCAAGCTCTGAAGAAAAACAAGCGAAAATTAAGGCATTCCGTGATGAAATTAACAGCCTTGTCAGATTCTGTAAAGATGTGCTCCTCGAAAGTAGAGGGGCGTTGTTGGACAATGTGGAGAAAGTTGGGAATTCTTCTTTGAATAGTGTAATTGCATTTTTAATGGAAGAGAGCGTTCTTCCTTTGTCAAAGCTCGTGGATGAGATTTTTGAGAAAGTTAAGGGCAGAACTGGAGATGTTGATGGTGTTAGTAAGGCTAGTGTGAAGAGTGCTGTGCTTATAATTGGGCAGAGATTATGCTATGGCGTGACTACTGCAGATGCTGATATTTTGGAGGATGATGCTGAGTGCGCACTATGGTGTTGGGAGGTGTAATTTTCAGTTCACTAACTATTTTATGATCATTTCCTGTTGGGAGTAATTGATTTTTTGGTTATATTTTTTTGTGCAATTGTGCTAGACTGTATGTGGGATTACATTTTATTTTGTCACTTCTATTTAATTTTTATTGTTGCGATGTGCTTGCTTGTTTAAGGAAATATGCTATTCAATTTAGTGCTGGGATGCTGGATATGCATTGTGGTTGGCTTTTGGGTTCATTATGGTAATAAGCCATTTTGGTAATGATAAGGTATTTGAGATATTAAAATGGGAGTTATGTTTTCCTCTTTTTGGAGGATCAAAAGGTTGTAAGAATTGAATTTAAATATTTCCTTAGGCAGAAGAATCTAAATTATGGAGCTCTAGTTTGAAATTTGGAGTAAGCTTGTTTTGTATTGAGAGCTTCATTTGGATGTTACAAGAGAAGCCCTATTTATTATCCTTTGGAGGATCAAAGGGTTGGGAGAATTGAATTTGAATTGTTCTTTCAGTAGAAGAATTTGAGTTATGTGGTTGTAATTGGAAAGTCTAGGCATATATATGTGAGTTTCATTTGTTGTTCCATTAGTTTATCTCTCTGCTGGGTGCCATATTTAAGATTCCACACAATTCAACAACTTATAATTCTAGAGGTTTTTGTCTATGCTTAGCAGTTTTTTCATGTGTCTATAACTCTATTATATTCTTTTAATGATCTAGATTGAATATAAGACTTGCTCTTTTATCTTACTCTTGGATTTATGCTTCTTTGGTTTTTGACAAGTGTAGTATTGTTTTACTGAATTCTTTTCTTCTTTATAGACAAGAGATCTGAAGTTGATGCCTAAATTAGTGCGTGCATCTCTGAAAGTTCGGCGAACTTGTCGGAAAAAGATTCAAGAGAGGATTATGGCTGTTTCAGGTAAGCTCCTTTTCGTATGATTTATTGTTGAATTGTTCATAGTGACTGTTATGGCTCCCACATGACATCTATTATGCTTTGTTTATATGACGAACATTTGAAGAGAACAACTAGTGACTCAGCTAACCTTCATCTTTGTGATTTGACTGCTTGTTGCTTGAAGTTGCAAAGAGGCAGAGAACAAGTAGAACCATCTGTCAGATTAGAAACCCATTTTGGAACCACCAGCCATTGATTAATGTTTGAGATATTTTATACGTGGTAAAGGATTTAAGTAGATAGTATTCATTAGGAGTTGATGAAGAGGTGCACGTGGTTGCATATTTTATTTGATATCTGGTGAAAAAAATAAGACTTGAAATCTAGTCTACTCATGATAATGCTAAATTATGCCATGCAATGTTGATCTTTGTAATCCGAAATCTCACCATTATTATGTTTGTTTTCGAGTCTTGTGTAGCCATTTGTCCTATTACATGAAAACATAACAATTTCTTTTTCCTACTAAAAGACTCGGAGATAGTAATGGCTTGAATCTATAGGATTTGTTTTGGATTCTTCTACGAGCAAGGAGGGGTGGGGGTCACTTGTTGTAACTAAAATTAACAAAATAAACCCAATAAAATTCAGAGAGTGAAATAAATATGAGAAAATAACTTTTCATTCATTCACAATATATAAATGATGCGGTCCAACTTGATCATCGTTGCAAAGATTCATTCCTTCATAATAAGTAAATTGGTTACAGTCATTGGTAGACCTAATGACCTACGATTCCTTGCCTTTTTGTTAGTCAAAGGATGTTTATTGGCTAATTCACTTATCAATAACCAACCTTGGGATTGATAACAAGATTTAATTTATCAATAGCATTAGAAATTAGAAGGGCGATCAATTATAACCAACAAACCCCATGAGGGTTCATTTAGATTAAACTGTGTATTATCCCAAATTTAATTGACTACTATAACATAATGAACTGTTGCCACAATAATTGGACTAATCAAACGATTACAATTTGATAGTCTAATTGGCGTGACAAGTACTTTTTGACATTGAACGATGAGCTCTATCTTCAAAAAATAGATTATTTGTAAAATTCTGATAAGAGCATAGAGAATAATACAAATACCTAAATGAATGAAAGTCGAAACAACAATTAGATTGTTACCTTCCCTATTGAGTTTGTGGATTGCATTTCTTGGCTATTCTAATGCCCCTTTTCATCTATCCAACAATATTGAAGTCTTTATCCTCAGTTTTAGAACTTGCTAATCAAGTCAATCTAGTATGATTGTTTTAGATTTGATCATATTGCAGTTTAATGGATAATGTGGTCTATTTCAGCAATGATAAACGCACTGGAGAGGTCAGAAAACCATCCAAACTACCCGCAAGAGCTGACGAAAGCTTCAGACAAGCTCAGTAAAGTTCTACACGAGGCAGATATCCGATTGTTAATGGAGAACATGTCACAAAAGAATGGTGCTGAAATGTATGTATTCCAGGTTATTGTTTTAGCAAGTTGCTTCTGAACTGTTGGCTTAACCAGTATTTTGATGGTGAAGGGCTGAGAAGGAAGCCAAGAGAGAAGAAAAGCTATTAATCAAGCAAATGGAGAAGAACAAAAGAGAAATGGAGAAAGAGAGGAAGAAGATGGATCGTGTGCTTCAGAAGGAAAAGTTGCAAAGTGTACGTGCCACTCAACCTTGTATGTGATATTTAAATGGTTTGAAAGGATTCTGTTTGTTATTCTATTTGAAACTTTTTGTTAACTTTATGTACAATGTAAAAATCAGAGAAGATTGAATGGTGTGAACTAGTGTATTGGACCTTTGGACACTCTATATGATTCTAAAATGCATGGTTTGGTATCTTGTACTGTCATGCCTTTGCAGTTGACAGATTGACCTTAATATGTCCTGTATATTTCCAGAAGTATCTGTATCATGTATCTTAATGAAGTGTACATGTAACACATCCTTACAGGAAAAAGAGCTGAAGCGGTTGCATGATGAGGCAGAAAAGGAGGAGAGGCGACGCCAGAAAGAAGAAAATGATATGCAGAAACAGCTGAAAAGGCAGCAAGAGGATGCAGAGAAAGATCAAAGACGCAGGGAGAAGGAAGAAGCTGAAATGAGAAAGCAACTTGCTCTCCAGAAACAAGCATCGCTCATGGAGCGTTTCCTTAAAAGAAATAAAACTGATTCGACTTCTCAAAATGACAGTTCTATGAGCAAAGCAACCACTTCTGGGTCATCTTCCAACATGCTTGAAAGGACGTCTGAATCAGTTACTCTAGTAATGGATTCTGTATTGTCCCAAAATGGTGGACTTGAGGTGGAAGATATATGGAAGTTAGTTCCCTTAACCTTCTCCCTTTTATTGTTGATATCCTCAAGAACTTTTCAGTGTACCCAAGTGTAAGATTTCATTTGCCTTACCTTTTGCAGGTCGCACTTAAATTCTTGGTGCCTCATTGGACATTCGATGCGTTCAAGCAGGAAAATGCGCTGGGGCATTCGTCAGAAACCTAAGACCAAACTGGTCAAGGAACTCAAGCTTACTACAAATAAAGAACTGACTTGTGATGAGGACTTGAATGTAGAGAAGTTTGTGGGTGGATGGGTTGACCAAGATGTTGATAGAAGACTGTCGCAGATGAACACCGATAGCAGTCCTCTTCCTAGTACCCAGAAGCGAATTCGAGCTAAGCAGCTGTTGCAGTTTGATAAGAGTCATAGGCCTGCATTTTATGGTGTTTGTCCCAGGAAAAGGTGAATCTTATTACTGAATAATATCTTTATGTATTCTAGCCAGGTTGCTGGAGGAAATTTCTTTTGTATAAGGAGAAACGATAATGGTTTGCCTTGAACTCCAAACTTTGTACGATTTAGGGTATAATGTGATTCGCATGGTTAAACAATATTGCCATTCTGATTAGTTGGTGCTCTTTTTTCCAGTCAAATTGTTGGCCCACGCCACCCTTTTGTAAAGGACCCAGATATAGACTATGAGATAGATAGCGATGAAGAATGGGAAGAGGTATACTAGCCCTGTCATAGTAGTGGTTATTCTCATAATAACATTTGGAGCTAAAGATTTGATTACACAGGATGAACCTGGTGAAAGCCTATCAGATTCTGAAAAGGATGACGAAGATGAAAGTGCGGAGGGACATCTAAAGGATGATGAAGAAGAGGAAAGTGAAGATGGATTCTTTGTTCCTGATGGATATCTCTCGGAGAATGAGGTATACCTATCATTGCACTGTGTCTAATTATATTTTCAGCATCTCTAATGTCCATCACTATGTATTGGTGTAACTGTGAAAATGGTGAAATGCTTCTATGCGCCTGTGTGTTTTTATAGTTACACAGCTATTATATGTGAATGTTACTGATTATTATTAATTATCACAATAGGTAACTAGTAATATATTATATATGTACAGTGATAATCTAGTAACATTAATAATTGCAGTTGTCACTATATATTGGTGTATCATTAGCTAATTATCCATACTACATAATGATTTATATAAAATTCTTTGTCACTAATAAATTTTTTAAAATTATGTACCAGATTGGTCCTGTTCAAAATATATTTAAGTGTAATTTAAAAAAATATTTAATATTTTATCACTAATTATAGTGTAATAAAATTCAAATAGAAAATCAAGGCTGCTAGTATGTTTACTACTAGATTTGAATGTCCTCACAAAACATTACAAAAAAAATTGATTATTCCCATATAATGCTATAAATCACTACACATTACTGCTGCAATACATTCTTGAATCTGAGGAACAGCTAGAATGGACTTTCAATGCACTTTACAAGTCTTCTCTTGCCTTGTGAGAGGTGGTATGGTGTTGGGGAGGGGCGGGTGGTGGAGTGAGCTAGTTTCTTAAATTTTGTGGAGACGTTTCCTTGCCTGCTTAGAAATTTATTGTCTTTGGGTGCACAGGGAGTGAAGGCCGATGAAGTAGAATCTGATGATTTGGTTGAGGAAGTAAGAAATCTGCCTAATTCTGAACAGCAAGTGCAGAGTGAAGAATTCTGCACCTTGCTCCGGCAGCAGAAATATCTGAAGAATTTGACAGAGCATGCGCTTAAAAAGAACCAGCCATTGATAATATTGAATCTTATGCATGAAAAGACCGCATCGTTATCAGCTGAAGAGCTCACTGGTACAGAGAGGCTTGAGAGAATGTGCTTGCAAACACTTTCTATGCGTCCTTTGCCTGGTTTCCCAGATATAGAAATATCAACTCATAATGATGTGGTGGATGAGGATCAAGAAGCTTTCTCTGCCAAATTAAGTACAAAACTGCCTGCAACTGCTGCAGCTTTAGTAGACTCGGACTTGCCTCAGATTGTAAGTTATTTGTTTTGTTGCAGATTCGCCTATCTCACATTTCTCGTACAGCTTCTCTATGTTCTCTGGCCTGGTCTGTGCACTTGTGCTAATTGAGAAATTACTATGTGCAAATGACTTGTTTAATATTCCAAAAGAAATTCGTACAGTTTGCAACTAACATTTTTATCTTGATTAAATTTTACAGATATCTGTCATTCAGTCATGCCCACACAGTATTGGAAAGATAACAAAGTCACTACATAATAAGTTTCCAGATGTGCCAAAATCCCAAATAAGGAATAAAGTGCGGGAAATATCTGATTTCTCTGATAACCGTTGGCAGGTGATTGAACTTATACTCTTTAAGATCCAATGATTCATGTAATAGTTTACTGCCTATTTATGTTTTTGTTTGTTGTTTATTTGGAAATAGAATTTTCTCATTTAAGAGGTATATGTGTGACAAGTATGATATGAAGTGAGGTCTATATCATATATTCTTTCCTTATTGATTTTTTGTTTTCATTGTAGTATATAAATGAGTACCATAATTTATTCATGCTGAATATGGTAAAGAGCTTTGAATGACTTAATATGGAGGTGTAGGAGGTTGGTGACTTCAGCTTTTCTAGAATGTAATGTTTTACCATTGTGAATATTATGTGGACGTTACTTGGGAAAAATTTAAATTTATTTTGAATTTTATTGTGCTTGCCACAGTTTTGATTTTCTGATTTTGCTACTTGTATGATTCAGGTTAAGAAAGAAGTTCTGAGCAAGCATGGCCTTGCTATATCGCCAGGTATTGAGCTATTACCATGGTCGCCAGCCTACCATGTCACCTACGGTTGTAATACTTTATTCCAAGCATCGTCTGATCTACTTGATTAAATCAATTTTCGTGTGTATTTCCAGAAACGACTTGTGGGAAGACAAAAAGCATTGCTACATTCTTGAAAAGATGCTTGCCTCCATTGGGAACGACTTTGAACTTTAGTGAATCATCCCCACAATCTTGTGAGAAACATGCAGCCGCTCTTGAACCACCCCATGATGTCTCATTTGAACATTGATGAGCATCGTGGGTTCTTTTCCGTATCTCATATGTAACTAGTTCAATCATGTAAGTGTTGCTAGCATTGCAAGTTTCGGCAATGTCTCTTAACAGTATGTTGTCCATTTAAATGATAAGAATGTTTTGCTAGTACCTCAAAACCAAGACGATGGTACAGGAAATGGGTTTCGACAGTTGTTGCAAAACTACAGTTGTGAGTCTTAATGTTGGTAATGAGCATTGATGTGTTAAGAGGTAGAGGCTATGGGTGGCATTAGATTTGATAGTATATGATATAAGTGGTGTATAAAGGTTAAGCATTTTTACAATAAAACACTCTACTTCATTACTCCATAACAACCATTCATTCTTTTCCTTTTTATATTTTTTATTTTAATCAAAATAATTTATACAAAGTAAGATAAATATTCAATTTAAAATTTTTATTTAATTAAGTAAAACAAATGGATAATTATAAAATAAAAAAATATTGATATGCAATTAATTTTAAAGATATGGTAAAAAAGTGAAGCTGTTAAGGTTATTTTTGTCAATTACATCTCATTATGAGACTGACAAGTACAAGCAGAGAAGAGGGTGTTGTACGTGTGAGTGTGATGCATCATCGTAACCATCGCCTTCCAGAAGTGGTCCAACTGAGCAATCAAAAACCAAAACCACACAACTATTCAGTTACAATCCCTAACGTTTTCTCCTACTCCTCTCTCTCTTCTTCTCCCTTTTAAGCATTCCTCTCTCTCCAACCTTCACTCTCCCATCTCCTTGTGTTTGTTAAATTTCTTCCCATTCCCATCCCACCCACAATCCGTTTGATAAAATTTCCTCAAGAAAACTAGATTGACGTTTGGTTTCTCGTTTTCAAGAAATATAGGCAAAATGGCACTCAGAGTCAGCTTTGTTCCCCACAGGATCCCTGCTTTTCCTGCTTCTCAGCTCAGATCTCACAGAGTTTCCATGGCTTCGACTCTTCATTCTCCCTCTGCGTGAGTTTCTTCATTTGTTTGTAAAATAAACGTTCCTTTTGTTGTTTCTCGATGATAAATGGTTTAAATGGGGATCGACTATCAAACTTTCGCTTTTCACTTGGTTTTCTTGGATATTTTTAACCCCTGTTCCTTTTTTCTGTTGTGGTACTTGTATTGAAAATGTAATGGCCATGTCAAAGACGGATTTGGGCTTCTTGTTTATGCTGTATTGATCTGAATTTGTGGTAATTTATTCGCTGAACAAGTTGCATGGTAGTGATCCATCTAATGTGCGTTGCCATTTGTGGAATTCAAGAGATTATTTTCTTGCTCTTTAACTTCTTTCATATTATTATGTTAACAACCCCAATGAATACTTTCCCACTATGCTAAACCTCAGCTTTCCTTGATTTAATTGATGCATGCACACCTTTCTTGTTCTGTGTCCACTCACATATTTTTTAACTGTTTTATTTTCTTTTTCCTAGTAGCTTTTTCTCTTCTTGTTTTATGATATTAGTATTTTCTATCTGTTATGGTTTTCCCTCCTTCCTTTCTCTCCTACATTTTTTTTTTTGGTACGAGTGATGGAGGGGTGTGTTGATGGTAATGGTGATAAGTTTGTTCAATGATGCATGCATGATCTTATGGTTGTCTGTTTTGATAGACGGATAAGATGCTTATGGGTGGATGTTAAGCATGGGTGGCTTATTTTTTAATAATCTCATAGTACAATGTAATATAATATTTTATGATTTGATGAACCATGTGTATGAGTTGAAAATTGAATATTGTCTCTGATGTTTTCTTGACCTTTTTAACTGTGTCAGTTGACATTTATTTTATGTTTTATGAAGTTATTTTAGACGGTCTAATTTTATGTTAATATGTATTTACCATTGTGGTCACGCATGTTGCAGTAGCAGTGTGGATCTGTTGTTTACTTTAAGTATTGGTGCGTCGCCAATTACACCAAAAATTTTACTTTTCTTTTTCTTATGTTTCTTGATCCTCTTTGAGTTGATGCAAGTTTGGTGGCATCTTTGTAATGATTGACCTAGTTTTTCTCCTTTTCATTTGAACTAGTAATCAAATTTCATATGTATCCTCTTCTGGGCTCAAAGTACTATGAGAATTGAGCGGTTGGTTAGAACTATTATTTCTTCTGTGCCTAAAATTTTCCTGTTTTAGTAGTTATACCTATCCAATTCACTTTTTCATTTTCTACACAATGAGGTGGTTGGTGTAGTTTGTCACGTTTCTTTCTTGACTTGGATACTTTTATGGGTATTTTGTCATCTTGAAACTAATGGTACCTTGATTGTGTTTACTCTTAATTATTTTTCCTATGCCCTTCCTCTGAAAGGAGAGGAACAGAGAAGCAAAGAGGAATCATTTGTAAGGGCAGCTTGTTGCAAAGACATGTCCGTTGTCTTCCTTTGCAAAGTTGAAAGCTGTGGATTTTAATTAGTTTTCTCCTGTTAGGCAGTTTTGATATATCTAGGATATTTTTATTCAATTATCTCCATAGGTGCTCTTTGGAAATTGATGGGTTTATGACACTCCATATCATTTCCTAATGAGTATGTGCTTGTGAATGCATAGTAATATGATGATTTTTATGATATTAGTTCTGAATTAGTTTATTAGCTTTACTTGATGAACAATTTATTGAATCATATTAACCTTACTAATAATTGTTGAAGACCCATTTAGTAGTGAAACAAAGGCTTGTTTTCTATTACAAAACCTAAGCAAAAGTTTGATAATTTTCAGAATGTAATTCCATTTGAAGTCTGATCCATTCTCGTGAGAAGAAAAATTTTCCGTCGCGTGTATATTCCCACTGCTTTAACTTATCCTGGTCCTCTGATGATCTTGGCCATTTGTCCCTAAACTTGCCTGCATACTTACAATAACATTGTGGTTCTGTTTCGTTTCATCCCCATGAACTCATTATTTCGCATCAAGGAATGTATTGATTAGAGACATATTTTAATATGCCGTCTTATTTTAAATTAATTGAGACACATCCTGATTTTATCAATCTTATTGCCTCGTTACTGATTTTATTCCCAATGCATGTCTGAGAACTTTCCTTTTATCTATCCAGAGAGGTTGGAAATGTTAGAAAGCCTTTCAGTCCACCGCGAGAAGTGCACGTCCAAGTGACCCATTCCATGCCGCCAGAGAAGCAGGAGATCTTTAATTCGCTGCATGATTGGGCTGAAGAGAACATCTTGGTGCTCCTTAAGGATGTTGAGAAGTGTTGGCAGCCGTCTGACTTTCTGCCCAATCCATCATCACCAGGCTTCCATGATCAGGTCAAGGAACTGAGGGAAAGATCCATGGAACTTCCAGAGGACTATTTTGTTGTTTTGGTCGGAGATATGATTACAGAGGAAGCACTTCCAACTTATCAGACTATGATCAACACGCTAGACGCAGTCCGAGATGAGACAGGTGCTAGCCTCACTCCATGGGCTATTTGGACTCGGGCATGGACTGCTGAAGAGAATAGGCACGGTGACCTTCTGAACAAATATCTTTATCTTTCTGGACGTGTTGACATGAAGCAAATTGAAAAAACAATACAATACCTGATTGGTTCGGGAATGGTAAGTTATTCTCTTATCCGATATACGGGCTCTGTGCTTTTGCATTGAGTATGCTAGCGAAGTAATATGTAAAATCATCAATCAACCTTATTCCTGAAAGAGAAAATGGAGTAGATTTTGCTGAAATTCTTCTGTGCAAATGCTAAATATCAGAACTGTGGAAATTGAAGCAATGCTTTGGTGCTTGTTTGGATTAAAGCAAAAAAGCTATTTAGGAAATTTATGTAATCCCGGTGGGCATCTGACTTTTCTTCTTGTATGTGTGTGGCATTTTTTTATATGAAACCCCGATATTTGCCTCTTTACAGCTCACATACTGAGATATAGGTTTTAACTTTCTCCATACGTCTTCTGAAATAACAGGATCCTCGTACAGAGAACAACCCCTATCTAGGATTTATCTACACTTCATTTCAGGAGAGGGCAACGTTCATTTCTCATGGGAACACAGCCAGGCTTGCCAAGGATCACGGGGACTACAAATTAGCTCAAATATGTGGCACCATAGCAGCAGACGAGAAGCGCCACGAGACGGCCTATACCAAAATTGTGGAAAAGCTCTTTGAAATCGACCCTGATGACACAGTATTGTCTCTTGCTGACATGATGAGGAAGAAAATCTCCATGCCTGCTCACCTGATGTATGATGGCAAGGACGACAATCTGTTTGAACACTTCTCAGCTGTGGCACAACGGCTGGGAGTCTACACTGCTAAGGACTATGCCGATATATTGGAATTCTTAGTAGCAAGATGGGAGGTGGAGAAGTTGACAGGTCTTTCCAGTGAGGGCCGGAAAGCACAGGATTACGTGTGTGGTTTGCCACCTAGAATTAGACGGCTGGAGGAGAGAGCACAAGCCAGGGCAAAGAAGAGGTCGGCTATTCCCTTCAGCTGGATTTATGGTGGCAAAATCATGATTTGATTACTGGGAAACATCAGAAAGGTTGGCATGTTTTCGTCTCGTCTCCATCATGAATATGAGTTGGAAAAAGAATTCAAATGGGATCTTTCTTTCCTTCTCTTTTCTCTCTGTTTTGAGGAGTTGGTTTGATGTTCCAACGTCGTAGGAGTGTAGGAATTGTGTTGAGTAAAATTTTGCCTGAGCAACAAAAGACAATCTGCAGTTACATAGTGTTCCCTTTTGTTTCATGATTTCGATCTTCTTGATCTTCACCTCGTTTTTGAATTAGTACTTGATGCTTTGACTTGGGATGGAAATGGTTTGCAAATTTTGAATCTATTTATGGTTTTACGTAGTTTCATTGATTTTTTAGCTTAAAAACTTGTCTCAACTTAATTATCCGGATTTCTTTTTGCAATATCCAACACATTAGAAACAGATATAATAGTTCTAACACGTTATTTACCGCATCCGATACATTTTGGACACGACAACGATATTACTACTGATTGTCTTTCTTATTTTGCTGGATTCCCGCACCTTCCACGGACCTGTTATCCCCCAATTGTTGTGCCTATTTGTTCTTGCATCGTACGTTTTAGGAGGAACTGAATTTTAACCCTTTTCTTTTCTGTTTTTTGGCGACGAAAGAAATAAGCAAAAAATGAAAAAAATTCCACAATCATAATTTGAGGTTGTGGAATTCAACTTGTATTAAGGATTTCTTGATTTGTTTGGAAATGTTTTGATCAAACGGATTTCTTTTATTATGGTTTCAAATTATTTTACTATAGGTGCCATTTTGAATATTTTTTCAAAATTTTCACTCAAATCCAAATCTGTCCATATAAATCTCAGTAGAAAATCAGCTCAAATCAATTAATAATGGAAGGACCAAACCCACAATAAAATAATGGTTGTTGATCGAAAATAATTATTTAATTTTAATGACTAGTGTATGATTGTTATAATTATTAATTATTGTTAAATATAAATATTTGATATTAATAATTATAATTAATTTATTTAATAAATAATAATTAATCACTTTTGCTTAAAAAAATAATAATAAAAGGATAAAACCCACAACAAAATCAAGAATAATATACTTTATCCATCATCACAACAATAACCCCACATTACCAAAAAAATAATAAAATAATATCACCCTATATACCCAAAATAATAATTCCCGCAAAAAGAAATTCAAATCTTGAATTAAACCTGAAAAGGCCATGGTAAAGTCTTCAAATCCTCCTCATCTTGAACTTTGGCGCTCCGCATTCCACCATTACCGCCCTTCCTCTCCACATACGCATTGTACTTGAGGAAGAAGGCCAGTGTCAGCACCGCCCACTCCAAGCAGAATATAACCACGCATAATCCGCCTGCCAGGTATCACCACCGCCTGCCAGCTTCAGTATCACCACGCCGTCTTCCTCCCTCACATACGATTTCAGGTTGCTTAGGAAATCGGACGGCCGGGTGAAGATCAGCACGGAGACCGAGCCCTGGAAGATCGCCGTGAGAACTGTGGCCACCATGTGGGCGCCGTAGAACTTGGAGTCGCCGCGGGAGGCGGCCGCGCATCCAGAGATGGCGCCGGCTATGGTGACGATGTGGAGGAGAATGAGGAGGCCGCCAACGAGAGAGGGGATTAGGCGGAGAGATAGGGTTAGGAAGATGCAGCTGGAGGCGGCGCCGAGGAGGATGTAGTTGGTCAGGAGGAAGACCTTGTGGGTGTGGGGGTGGGAGGGTTCACCGGCGGGGGGGGG
>NC_026151.1:9928010-9954239 GCF_000512975.1 Sesamum indicum
AGGGGGGAGAGAGAGAGAGAGAGAGAGAGAGAGAGAGAGAGAGAGAGAGAGAGAGAGAGAGAGTTGTTGTTGGTGGGGGTAGGGGGTGGAGGTGGGGGCATATATATAGGGGTGGTGGAACAACGGGGGGGAGGGGGGTGGAGGAGATGACCGTTAGGGGGTAGAACTAAGAAATGTGAAAAAGCAAAAATGCAACGGATATGTCAGAATGTCATAATCATATATTATTATTTCTTTTAATAGATTAATTTGGAATTTTTAAAGATAGAAAGTTTCAAAATTTTGAGTTAAATACAATTTATTTTTTCACGTGCTATAAAAAACGAGTAAAAATACCCCCTACCGATAAATAGTTAGCAAATAAAACTTAAATTTTTAAGAAATAAACCAAATTATCCCTATTAATGGAGATTGGGTTTTTTTTTGTGTTTTATTTTTTAAAATAGAAGAGATATTGTGCTAATATTTTTTTCACCACTCATCGCATATCACAATAGATGAATTGCATTTTATCCTTTTCGAAATATCAAAAGGACACAATTAAAGGACGAATGTAATAGATATCTTTTGTTTTTATGTCATAAGAAAGTTGTAAATTTAGTTGTAACAAAATTTATTTTCTTTTAAAAATTAGAGTTTTAAAATAAAATTTAATATTTACAATTATATCAATATATTACATAAATTGATATTATTTTAATTTTTTACTTGAATCAACTTATGTTGGGCAGTACAAAAACATCCAACATAAATAAAACTTACATTCTATAACAATAAATTAATAATCGTTTAATAATGATATTCAAGTTTCCTTTTAGAAAATAATTTTATGAACATCCATACTTCTAATACTTGCAAATTTGTAACTGCTGTATTTATTAAATACATAAAAGAAAGTATTAAATTCATTATAATTTTACAATTTTTTTTTTATGTTATGAGCTTATTTTAATTCAAGATGGATGTCAAAGTGATTATTATGATTGAAAAAAAGAAAATCAGAAAGCACAATAGAACGAATATGATAAAAATTAAACCAGAAAAAAAGTGGGAACTACATAGAATTTCCATCTGATAAATCAAACTTTAACTTTTACATACTATATACATAGAATTACAAACATGTGTATTATGCTACAAATGTGTACCATGATGTCGTCGGATCTACTTAGTTCACAAGTTACCAGTAAAAACTACCTGATTCAGTCGCCTATGATAAAGAATGAACCCAGGTTAAGACGGCCCGGTTGGCGTTCTAGCAAAAAAACATCGGCCCTTCATGAGTTTTCAGGTGTTCCCCAACATTGGATGTATGGATTTAGAAGTCGGACTTCATCAGCCTCGTTCGAGGTTTTATGGTAATGTCGTCAAAGGGGTTCTGTTGCTCTACGTGAACGTAATCTCTGGTTTTGAGAACCTGAACATGTTTGAGTGGGAAAGAAAACATCAAGAACGATACCTAGACAAACATGAATCCTTTAAACGTTCAGTGGAGTTTGGCATTACCAGTGCTTCAAAAAACATCCTCGATGCTTCCTTGCGTGATTTACCACTTAAGAGGTTGTTCATGGAGAGAGATTTGCTTCCGTGCTCAGCCTCCTTAACAAACAAGGTCTGAAGGTACTTGGAAACAGCCCTGAGGAATAATGTAATTAGCAAATCAGACAGTGTGCAGCACTGATTTACGGAGACAGCATCCGGAAAAACACAAATCTGGAGTCCTGATAAAATTGAAGACGTTATGAATGGAATTGTTCAGCATGATATGTACCTTGTACGTGAAGACCACCCAGTGTTCTCAGTGAATCGTGCCTCTGCGTCATCAGGAATATGATCGTCGGCCATTTCAGTTAGCTCGTCATCATCAACGTTTAGGAACTCTGAAAGATCAAAGAGAAAGGGATCAGGCATAGTTAAGCGAGATAAACCTGTTGCAACAGAAAAGGAAGATTAATAAGACTTATAGGAGCCCAGCTGAAAAGGACAAGCCATGACTTGGAATCTTCATGACCCTAAGCTTGGTCGGGATTTTATGCGATAACTAGGGATGGCAACGGGTCGAGTTTGAGGCAGGTATGTCCAAAACCCGAGAACGAACCCACCAAAAAGTTCATGGATCCAAGTAGATTAAAAGATACATATATATATATATAAAATATCAAAAGAAATCTAATCTGGTTCTAAACACCAAAAGTCAAGACTGGACTAGGGACCCGTCTGTCGTTTCAAAATCGGCCTGAGGCAGGGTCTAACTTGGACTCCTTGCCATCCCAAGTCAGTGACCAGACTGGGTACTGTAACTTTAGATGGAAAAATCAGGCCAATGAGGTCATATATAGACCTTCAGAACATTCAATCCATGGAAACTATGCCGACATTTCACTATGCTCGTTCTCTACAATGCTTGCTTTGTAATACTGCAAGTATATTGTTTTCGTTTTTCTCTTCCCCCCTGTTCAAGGCTAGATCCAATTAGTAAGATAGAAGCAAACCTGTGTCATTTCCAGCAGTTGAATGATTTAGTTCCTGCATCATATAGAGATACAAAGTTACTAATAAAACTCAAAACCAGAAAGCACCAGATCCAACAGAAATGTCACAACCTTCAGATGTATGCAACTGAAAATGCAAGTAGAATGGGTTCACACCGTCAGGAGGGAAAAGTATTATTTGGAATCATCTCTAACTTTCATAATGTACAGGCACACCAGCAAGAATACCCATCAATAAGCTTCCTTCTCAACTATATATTAAATACGGCAACTACTGTTATCTGATCTAACAAGCGCTCTTAGTAGCAATCATAATGCAGTCTTTTGTCTACATTGGTCATGCACGTATAGGACCATCCAGACAATGTGTAAGAGTACAAAACAACTAAGTGAAAACACACTCGTTATTTGGCAGGAACGGGCACATGTTAACAAACTTCTTGCAATGATTACAACTTTTCCCTATCAAATTCCACAATAACTCAAATATAGACCCGCAATGCAAGAAACAACTTACCTCTAGATCATGCAAATCAAAACCAGAACTTTCTGCATCCATCATATAGCGTTGATAAGCTTCTGGACGTTCTGGATTTTCACCATTGTCAGTGAAACCCTCCTCTGGCAAACCTACTTGTGCTGGATATGGAGAAGCCACAATTTGTTCGCCCGATATAATACTATAAATTTCATTATGCTCCCATTCTCCATGTTTATCATTTGATAGCAGCTCAAAAGCATCACCATCACGGAGAACCTCAGATACAACATCATCCCTTTGTACCGGCTCAGCCTCAGCTGCAGTATTAATACCACCATCCTTCTCCGTAAGTTCATCTCTACTAATGGTTTGTCCATTATCAACATCCACCACTGCCAAATCCAACTTAATGGAGTCCCCATCCGTCTTTTGATCAAGAAGAAGAGCTGACGTGTCAGCATTGATAGAAATGTTTGTCTCACTCGTCTCAGTTATCAAACTTGTTTGGACCACACAAGATGAATTGTCTTCATTGGAGGACAATGACTTGACTCCAACAATACCAGCAGAATTTATTGTATCATCATCATTTCTTCGACTTGTTTCTGCTCCAGTTACATCCAGCAGAGGCTGCTGTGAGAGATCAGCCTCCGCAACAGCAGTAGGTTTATTAGGCTCTTCACTGATATTAATTTCTTTATTCATCGCATCGAGGTTCTCCATCTGAATATTACTCATCAGAGGATTCTCACGAGTCTCTGCCATTTCATTATCTGTGTCTAACAAAAGTTCAGGGGATATCCTCATTTCACTTTGTTCTGTCAAATTACGCCTTTCGGAATCTTTAACATGTTCTGTCTCCAGGACCTCACCAATTTCAGCATTTTGGGAAGTTAAATGTGGCTCAGCTGCACTTGCGAGAGAATCATCATTTTTGACATCATGAGATGTTACAATCGGTACAGCAGTGGTTTCAAGGGAAATGTCATTTTTGGAAGGTGGCTCTGGCTCAGCCACAATTTCAAGAGAAGCACCATCTGGATCATTCTTGGAGACTGTGATTCCACTCAAATCATGCATTCGAGTGTGCATAGATGCCAATTCCATCGACATGCCTAGAAAAAAAATCAATGAAGTAACTTAGTAAGAACCTCAAATGGTTGGGTGCAGGGGGGCACAAAGAGGAAGTAGAAGAAAAAAGCATTGAAGAGGTAACAAGAGAAGATCACATTAACCCATCTTTAAAATGGTTTATCTTGCAGCCGCAAATGATGATTACACTAGTCACGCTCCATAAACAGGTCATCAGTCCAATAATTGATAATCAAATAAAATGTATATGATAGAAGATAAATAAACCCAGAAACAAAATGCGCAAGCCTACACTGTTGTACAATCATCTATTGTAATACAGGTTTACATTACATAGAATCATTATTTGTGAATCAGACTTCTTCGTGGCCAAAGCATTCGGCTTATAGAATCTTAAGAAAGAAAAACTATAGGATTTGATATGATGCCAAACTCATCTGAAGAGAATTTGCAGCCATATAGCTGGCAAAAGAATCAATTTTTTTGCTAAAAGATCAAGGTCAAAATTTGAAACTTACAAGGAAAATATAATTCAATAGCAAAAGGCAGGATATCAGCATTACAAACTCACCAGTAAATATAGGCTCACGAAAAATCTCATCTTCCAAAATTTGTTTCTGAATCATTGCAATTTCAGTGTGTGTACAAGGAGCTTTCTTTCTTACACGACGTATGTCTTCGGTGGTTGTCAGCTGTTGTCGAATCATGCTATAAAGGAGCAGAAGCAAAGTAAGTTATCAGTATAATGTGGACAACCTGTTAAAAAAGTCCCTTGCTAGAACACTCTGGAATAAATCCTGGCCTATGACACTGTCAATAAACAGCAAATGTGCCTAAGCATTTAATAGGCATAGCATAACTGGTAAAAGGCAAACAGTCAAATTAACATAAACAGCCAAAATATATCTAAGTCAGAATTTTGTCACAACTGGAAATAAATAGATTAAGACTCCACCAAATTTGATTATTTCAATCACTAAAAGAGATGCATAACATACTATCCACAAATTACTTGATTATTTGTTAATAAATTAATGTTGCATGTGGTCTTGCAAACTATTACCAAATTTAGAATGATAGATAATAAAGGCCAGAGTCAAGAGGAATTTATGCACAAGTATAAAAAAGAGGAACATACTCGCCATGCAAAACCATTGTATCATCCATAAGCACTTTTCTTTTGGGAGCACCACTACGGGGAGCAGAACGAGTACGTTTCGTAGATGTCACCTCAGAAATACGAGGTGTTGGCTTTACTTTCAAAACTGAAGATCTTCCAACTGAGGCGATATTCACAGCAAATCAGGAACCATTTAGTAGAAAATGAGTTCCAAACAAGTGGAAGAAGAGAATCTAATATACCTAAAATGGAGGACAACAAATCATCATCATCAGGAACGGACTCAACTGTTCTTTTGAAACGAACCAATCTTGAAGATTCAACTGAATTCAGACTCTGCTCTGTCAGTGTACTTTCAGTAAAACTACGCTTCTTGCCTGAAATAATTTTGCTCCCAGCATCACCTTCATCAAGCCCCACCAATTCTCCAGGGCTACCTTCTACTAGCATGTTTCTATGTAGATCCACAACACCTTCTGGTACTGACAACAGCTTTTCAGGAGCAGGCTGCTCAGCCTCTGCAGAATTGTTTTGATTTTGCATCAGCACATCACGTGAATTTGCATTACGCACTTGACTGTGATCGAGTTCACTGGCAGCTCCATGAATGTTTTCTTGTGATGAGCGTTCTAGCATGTGATTTTCCTTCAGCGTTTCTTCTGATTTATCAGTTAAGCCAGAAGCTTTACCTGATCAAACAAAGAGCTTAACATCAAATCATATATTTCTGCATATAGAAAGATACTCTTTCGTAGCAACTAAGGCTGCCTCTTTACAGGTAGAGATCAAGAGTCCTAAGATCATCCAATAGCATGTTTCATTCCACATTTTCTCTTTCAACCTAATTGCATTTATTGTTGCTATTAACTCCATTCCACTTTCAACAATTCCACTTGATTTTAAATCCAAAAATCAGCCTAAGACCCATCACTCATTAGTAATTTGCTGAACGTTATAAGTGTTAAATACCGCATGAAATAAATCAGAGAGAATCAGAAATAAACGATGCAAAGATTATAAACTGAAGTAGGAAGTATGTTACATGGAACTAAAATTAAGGGCAAAAAGTGAAGAAAGTTAAACTTCTTCAAATGGTAAACTTCTCCTACAGAACCTGAATTTCAAGATTACATTGGATTAATAAGTTCAAGTTTGATAGACAAACCTAGCATTACCATCTCCTCCCTCTCAGAAGTTGCTAAAGCAGCAACATCAGATTGTACATCAGCATCCCTCGACATGCCACATGAAGAGGTCATCATATCAGGTTGTTCAATGTCGGAGTTAGAAGGTCTCACAAACATAGTTTCACTGGACACAACTTTTTCACGGACATCAAGGTTCAATGAGCTTGAATCCGTTGGTTCATGACAGGTCTGAGTTTCAGGCTCCTGCCGCAAAGATACATCTTGGTTTTCAGAAGCTAAATCTGATACATCAGGACATGATTTCTCCTGATTAGTTGCAACTTCTACACAGCCAGGAGCTTCAACCCCAGGTGATCCTTGATCTTTTGCTGAGACACCTTCAGAAACTTGGTGGCAGGCGCCAGTCAAACCAGAAATTTCACAAGAGCTTTTCTCTAAGCAAATATCATAGGGATCTTGATCATCATCACAGGGTTTCTCAACAGCGAAAGAAGAGTCTTTATCTTTGTTGGCGGCTCCATTTTGTAAATCTTCCGGGCACGGCGCATCTGATGCCTCGATAATTTTATCAACCAATTCCGAAGGTGGGTTTACAAGGTCAACTTGACCTAATAAATCGGACGTGAGCTTAGATCCTGATCCTGACTCATCCAATGAAGCACATTCCTTGTTAGCTTCAATAGAAGATCTTTGTTGTGGCTTTGAAAGTTTGACATCCAAATCACCTCCCTGGTTCCCATTTTCCTCAGCTAGCACCAAAGGAATTGCACCAGAATATGTATTATCATGAGAACACCAATTGACCTCTTGTTTATCCTCATACATATTGTTTTTAGCATCTTCTATCATGGTAGATTCCACTAAATGATATTCTGATTCCAGGGGATCATCACATGCAGAAACCTCTTGGACATTGGATAAGTTGGGCTCTTCAACCAGCCCAGGGGTACATGGAGCCTGTGCATAGTCCATGAGATCAGCATGGTCATCAACATCATCAACCTGTAAGGAAAGTAAACAATCTTCACTGAATAAATCCTTGAGTTTTTCAATAAAGCCATATTTACTTGTGTTATTGCAAAGCAAACCAACATATAAGAAAATCTATATATTGCAACACAAATGTAACATATGATGAATAATATTGCTATGTTTCAACCATGTGTTAGCACAGTTTTAGAGTTTTGAGCAGCTACCCTGGCTCCTGAGTTGCCAGTCCTAGTTTCAGCATGTTGGTCTTGCTTGAGAGGGGTCATTGATTCGATAGAGGCCTGAGGATCAGAACTGTAGCTACAAAGAAGATAGAGTGAGAGATCGGCATTCAAATAATTTCAAGATCAACAACATCAATCACCAAAGACATGAAAATCTTACACCAGATATACCACTAACTATATAACAATATGGGCCAGATAAGAATGCATATAAAGTAGCACTGAAAAATTAGGGAATGCCCATTTTTCTTTTTACCCTCTGTAGAGTAGCACAAAAAGTTACCCACTTATTTATATGTATTTGAAGTAGACAGCCACCCGTCAACCCAGCCAACCAGAAAATTTAATGACTCTATGCTTACTGAATAATTGTGCTGCAATGAAATAGAGCATTGTTATCAAGTCCAAAACAACCAAGGAATATCGTCTAAAGTGCAGTTAGCTTATAAAAAATCCTTTCTCACTGACCTTGAGAAAGATTGAATTGGAAAATTCATGACATGTATAAGCTACTTTTACTTTTAGGCATTACAATCATGAGTTGAATAATAATGAAATACAATTAATATTTCAAGGCCAATGGTATTCTAAACACCACATATAAGTCCAGGCCAGGAAAGTAAAGGAAATACTTGCCACCATAAGGGAAAAAAAAGTTTAGATCTGAGTCTAACCTCTCACCGGCATGTCCTGCAGTGGCAATCTTGTCCAAAAACAGTTCCTGGATGCAATCGATTAATGAAAATATAGAACTAGTGAATATCATTACGATAAGAATGTGGACAAATATGCATGTCGGTTGCAGTTATCTAAGACACAATGGAACAAAAGGATCAGAATCCTGAAGTTTTTATTTTATTGGGCATAGAATACATATCTAACAGAGACCATTTTGATAGAGTTCCCCTTGTAAATTAAAAAATATAGCATTTTACTGCAGGATTTAAATTTGGCAGGTCATATCAATAACAATAATGTGTAACTTGCTGCGAGTAATCAAGTACAAAGATCCCATCATCTACTGTAGCATAAAGAAAATGAGGATTGGAAAAAACAGATTGACAGCATAAATAGTGCAACGTACCTCATCAAGGTCCAGACCGGAGGCATCACCATCGCCAAATCTCTCTGAGAACAACACAAGCAACATTAGGAGCAATTACAATCCCATAAATCTGTCCACATTTTGAGTTGCTTTGCTGCTTTTACATATGTTGAGGAGAAGTTCTAACAATCCAGAAATTCAATAAATGAGGAGAATAGTACTAACCATCCAGGCCAAACTTTGACGTAGAGTAACTGACTCCTTCCACGGTATCCTGAAGGGTAATTTGCTCTCTTGAACTAATATGATGATCTACAAAGTTACTGCAAAATTTGCAGTTTTATACAGAAAAAATAATCATATTGCCTAGAAATATAAGATATTGCATAAAAACCAATCTTCCTAGTCAAAAACAGGACAAAGATACAAGCCAACTTGTTTATGAATATCAAAACATGTTCTACTATTTTCAGCTCACCGGGGAAGAACCGCACTCTCCTTTTATTTATGTTAAGACATATTACCAGTAAGTCACATTTTCATCAAGTCGGATGCTTGGGCATCGTATGAATTAGGCTAATTTATGCAACCAGCAGGTCTAGAGTCTAATGAATTCAGAAATCTTTAGAAACAGTTAAAATCACAAAAAAGGCTAGCGTCTCAGGGAAGATTTTAAATATTTTCAAACTAACCCCTGGAAAATGTCATTATCTGGCAGCTCAAAATCATCTAGATCAAACGTTTCTGGCAAGGTAATGGAGTGATATGGTGCCTTTGACTCTTCTGGAGGTAGATCCACAGCAGCGGAGCGAAAAGCCTGCTTAATTTTGAGCAAGGCCTCACTACAATCATCAAAGAGGTAGTTCACCTTTCTGGAGTATATTCTCACCACACCAACCAGAAGATGGCTGGACAACCGAAGCGCAATAGGCACATCGGGAGAAAGAATTGAGTCTGTACAAGATAAGCAGTTTATCATAAATAAGGTGCAATGTTCTTTTTTTCCTACCAAAATCGAAAGAGAAAGAGAAATAAGGAAGTTCCAGCATGTTTTTTCCTTATAGATGATCAGCATTAAAGTCAAAAAAACAAAAACAACAACAACAACAATCATAATAGCACCACCTAAAGACGAATTCAGCATGGAGAACATGAGAGAACCACAGGAACATTTTAGTTGGTGCCATTTGCCTTGCCAAAACAGTCTTTCCGAACTGCCAACCTCCCAGAAATTGCATACTATAGTACTCTCATTATATTGTAGTCTCACTATGCTTAGCTCAATTTCACATCTACCTCCTCTAATTCAACTTATGTCCTTTTTTCTAATTTTTTGCATTCTTTAATTAGAAAAATCATAATTACATCCATTCCCAGACAGGAAGAACTACCTGAATTGCACATTATAAAGTGCACTATCATAAATTGATATCCAAATAAGCATATACAATGAGCTCTACAATGGGCTCATACACGCTGTACAGTAACTGAAGAATTTGGTCATTAAGCAGAAACAAATACAGCATAATTAACGAAAAATGTACAAAGCAAACTATCATGTCAAGTAACAAACAATGCATCACATCATCAAGCATAGTGAGAGACCACAAACGTCAATAAGTTTTCATGTAGAAGAATCATGATGCTTACATTTTTCATGCAAATTCTTACCATATATAGGTTACTCTCGGGAATGCATAACTTGTCAGGTGTTGATTTGGATATTATAACAGGTACTGAAAGATGGTTATCTTGTAACTTCCTCTATACGTTAATTTGCAAAATCTTACATGATATCTGGAATAGAACAACCACCTTCTGACTTACCTTTGATCCAGTTACTTTTTTTCCTGTTCTCATTCCAAAAACAGCTAGCAAACACCAACTACAACCCTAAAAAAATGACGAGAACTAACCTATGCAAGCCATGGAAACTGTTTCCAATTTATTAATACTATTCACAAGCTGCATTGTTTCAACAATAATTTATCTCTTTATTCCATACTCTTGTTAAGGCTGAAACCATAACTTTTCCATCCATTTCGATGAGTATGCATGCGCACCAACCATGATAATATATCAACTTACGAGTTTCAGCATTAAAACCGGCATAAACAATAGAAAATTCAAATCTTACCTACGGAGACTCCAATATCAGTATCAGCAACCTGATTCTTGCGAAGCTTCCGCTCCAAATGAGCTGCTATCCAAATGGTCCCAAGCGGCCCCTTTTTTGCCAATATGAACTGAGAATAAAACATTTTTCCAATTCCCTTCTTGCAATCCCAACCCCAACCAACAACTTACTCTACTCCTACAAAACAACAGTATAATTACTTAAATCCTTCTCGTTCTTTTACATAATACACACACTCCACTGAAAACCCTAGAAACCAAACACAAATACTATACCCAAAGTCGAATTAGCAAAAACAACTAAAACACCAAACTTTTCACTTCAATCAGGACCCACATGCAAAACCAAGCACAATTCCCCTCTAATTCCCATTCTCAAATCAAATCCCAAAATGCAAAACCCTAGATTCTGCATAAAAAAGCCCACACCCACCCCAGAGTGAACCCACTAAAGAACCTACGAAACTCACACAACCAAGACCTCCCTCAAAAAACCCACCAAATTATCAACTCAAAGCATCCAAAAAAACCCAGAACTGCGCCGAGAAAGCTTCAATTCAAGCTAAGATCGAAGTCACAACAGTACTACAGCGCCGCTTGCTTCCTCAGAGACCTGCGCATACACTTGATCTGTATGTATGGTGGAGAGAAGGTGCGGGTGAGAGGTAGAGAGACAATCTCGAACTTGTGTGAGTGAAGATGAAGATGAAATTTTGATTCTTGAGTGCGTGAAATTTCCTTGCTCTGTTTGAGCTTTCGTTGTTTAAAATGGAAAGCGCCTAATGGCTCAGAAGTTGGGAAAGTCAATTGTAGGCCTCAGGTGGACGGATGGGCGCCGTCGGGATGAAAAAATAGACGGCCTGGATTGAAAGTATTGACCTCTCGGACAGCTGCTGACGCCAGCTTCACATTTCCTTACAAATGTTTTTGTGTTTGCAGTTTGCCCCCTGAATTATACCCCTTTTCAACATCTGCCCCAATAAATTGTTGTACTTACTTGTAGATAATTAATTAAATTTAAAATAAATGTTTGTTCGAATATTTTTAATTTTATTTTATTTTTATATTGAAAGTGCACTTGAAAATTTTATCAATATTGAAATAATATTTTGAATACATTGTGATTGGATAACTAAAACAACGTTGTAAAAAAAGACAAAGAGATAAATTATAAATTATCAAAAAAATAAAAGAGATGCAGAATTTCAGAAGATAAATTAAAAGAAAAATAGAAGTTAATTGGTGTTGTTTTACGTTGTTGTGAGTTCATCGTTCTAATAATATGCGTATTAAATTTAATTTTTTTGAACAGTCGTATTTGTTGATTTGATTATAATTTCCGTAACGAACTAACATGCCCAATTAGAGGAATAGCTTCATAGCGCCTTTTGGAAATATATGAGTTTTGTCAAGACAACATTTTTAGCAATTATAAGTAGACACTTTGTTTTTTCTTTTTTTGGTCCCTTAGGGGACACCCCAATGGTTTGGAACTCGATATTTCATTAAGATTTATGGTGTTGTTAATTTTTTTTAAGAAATTCGTTGTATATTGAAAGGTGACCATTTGTTAATATGTTAATACAAATATGCATGATCGGATCTAAAAGGGAAAGGTCCGAAAGGACCAAAAAGTTATGCATTGGTTTCTCATTAGAATATAATTAAAGGTAATTAAAATAATTAGGGAGCTAATATATTTAAAAAAAATGTGTATAGTTTTAAACAAACTTACAAAATTTGGGGTGCAATATACAAAAAAATTGACATTTATCCATAATTTTTCAAAAAAAGTTATAATATTTTTCTCATTGCAAATGTGCCCTTGTTGGGGTAATGAACATGTAAGGTGAAAAATAGCTACATACAGAAAAAGACTCGAAGGAGCTTGGCAGCTTCAAAAGTCATAACTGAACAAGACAAAAACAAAATAACCTATTAGGCGTAGATTAAGAAGAGACACAAGAGAGGGATTATAGGTATTTAGTCCAACTTTAAGGTACAAGAGGTTGTACGACTCATTTCCGCGCGAATGACACTCTTGCTTCATTTATGTCCGTGCCTGCCAATCAGGCAGTCACTCTGTTGCCTCGTTTTAACAACATTGCTTCATTTATGCTCGTGCTTGTCAATTAGACAGTCACTATTTTGCCTGATTTTAACAACAAGAACAAAGCTGGTCTATAGTGTATTAGACTTGTTAGAAATTATTGAGCTTCTGTAGCTATTGAGTTTGAGCTGATTGAATTAGAAATTATATATTACTATTGAACTTTGTCTTTATCGTTTTTTTTCCTTCTATTATTGGTCTCTTAAGAGCTTCATAGAGCTTAACATGAATGAGAAACTACTGGAACTCAATAGAACTAGGACCAGGATGTGAATAGCTCATCAACCTCCGCAAAAGCAAGGGTTAGGATTTGCTTTGATTCATATCCGAGAAGGAGCTTCAAAAAAAAAAAAAAAAAATTCTTCAAAAGACAAAAAAAAAAGTCAACTCTTACCTTGATCAGGTTCTGACTAGATTGTATCCTATTTTGTTTAATGTTTTGTCTGGATTTGAAGAATTTGGATTTTTCAATGAATTCATATTACAAGATTTTAGAAATATATTAATATTTAACAAGATATAATTCGAAATAAAAGTTCAAGGAGAATTATTCAAATACATTTAAATAATTTATTACTAAATATTTAAAATGTATCATTTATTTGCTTTTAAATTTCTTACAATTATCGATATTCAATTAATTTACATTAAATTATTTTACTTTTTTAATCAATATATCAGTTGTTTAAAGATTTGTGCTATTTACTCCTTTTGTCAAATATTTATTTTTCTGTTTTTTTTTCTCAATTATTTCTCATCAAAATATTATTTAGTTTGCATTAGGATGATAGGGCTGCCATTAAACCCAAAAAGGGGTTAATTTGATATTTCCATAAAGGTACAGGAACTAAATGACATTACTCTATACCTTGGGGACGGAACAATAATTTTCTCCAGTTATATATATGTATATTTGGTGACGAAAGAGATTTACCCACAAGTACACACACTATCTCACATTGGAAAAAACACACACGGAATCAAGGATGATAGGAAGAATCTGTTCGTCGATTCCGTCGACAAATCCGAGCGAGCTGAAGCCATTTCAGACTATCAACGGATTGCAGCACCTCGCTGAAGCTCGCCAATTCAAGGTGATGCTTAGTTTCGATTGTTATTATTATTATTACTATTATTGTTTTTTAGTTATTGGTGATGCTCATTTTTTATATTTGTGTTTAAAATTTATATTACTCAGCTTGAACTTCTGCATCTCCCAGTCTAATTCGATTGTTTTCTATGTAGTGTATTTAGTCATCGTAAATTTTTGTGGTGCTTTCAACTTTTTCGACGGATAATTAGTAATTCATTAACTATGGGTAAATGCGTCAGTCGCTGTGTGGTAGATTAATTATTAGATGTAAAATAGTGGTAAACTTTTAAGCATGCGTTTGTGGGACGCCTGGATCAATTAATGATGTTAAAATGCAAATTCTGGTTTGAAATGAAGCATGCAGCACCTTGATTTGATTGTTGAAGGAATGACAGACGAAAAGCAGATAGAAAACTTGAATGTAGTACATGATATGGGATCATAGGTATTGTTTGCTCGTCAAGTGAACCGCAGGGCATGAAACAGAATGTACAATGCTTATTCAATGACTTGCTTTAGTAAATAAATTAATGTCGGTAAGCAATTACCAGGTGGTGATTGGGGTCTTCTGCATGATATGGGAATCCTAGAATCAACCTTGTTCTCTTTCCCATGTTAACTGAATGTCTAGTTGTATTATTTAGAAGTAAAAAATACAACCGTCCTCGTGCAACGTCTTCTTCTTCAATATATCTACCATCATGTGGACCAGGCATGGTTCTTGGATCAGTTTGGGGTCCTGCACGATGGGAAACAGCCGTACCCAGGTGCCATCACTACATGTATGTTCTCAACTGTTTGCTTTGGCATTTTGGTAAGGTTGATTATCTTTGTAGATAATTATTCTCACTCTGACTTCAATATTAAAAGTTGACTGAGATATTATGATCTGTGGTTGACGTCTGTATGCATGCATTTAATACAGTAGAAAAGTTGGCAAACTGTGGTGCAAAGATGGTGGTAATAAGTAATTCTTCAAGGCGTGCATCAACAACAATAGAAAAGTTGAGTAGCCTTGGGTTTAATCCCTCGCTCTTCCTTGGAGCCATTACCAGTGGAGAGTTAACACACCAGTACCTTCTGAGGTCCAGTTTTCCTTAAACATCTTTATTATATTTTCATTTTAAAAAGTTTCTTTTGCATATTCTTTTGGCTGATTGGACAGTTGATAAAGAAAAATTCTTACTTTCTAAATTCACTTTCTTTAATGTGCTAACTTGAAGTTATGCTTTTGAGCTAACATGATGTCAATGATCTTTCTACTATATTACGGTCTAATTTGAAGAAAATTATATCACTTGGTCCATGTTCCTGAGTGAAATTGTAGCCAATGTTGTTATGAGGATCCAAGAATCATCTAACATTTCTGTTTTAGTCCTCAAGTTTAGAAGCTTATCATTTGCACACATTTGAAATGCTTGGATATAGCTCAATATAGTTGTGACAAGACACGTTTATAAGATTGGGGCCATGGTTGCAGATTTCTGTCTTTCACCTCTATTTTCTGTTTCTAGAATAATAATTGGTACATAATCTAATACGGGTAGTTTCATGAGCCTTGCTTTAAACAGGAGGGATGATCCATGGTTTGCTGGACTTGGAAGCTCCTGCATTCACATGACTTGGAGTGATCGAGGCGCTATATCTCTTGAGGTATGCAAATTGTCTTCACTTAATGATTTCCAAGTAAATGTTTTTCCTCTCATGTTTTCTGATCAATATACTTCATATTTTCTTCCTGCAACTGGGAAAGGATTGACAAAATTATGCACTTTACGGTTTTAAAACATCTGGTTTATAAAACAGAAGCAACATGAATGAAACTCTCGGGCCCTTTGAGTTAAAGGTTATAGAAGTGATATTAAGAAAAACTACAGCTCATCCATGTAATAATCAAAAGTTGCAACCTTGTATTGCAGATTCGCTCCGTAGATGTTTATGAATGTTTATACATGATTTAGGAAATTGTGGATGATTTCAATGAAGCAAATTTGAATATCGATTTTTTACTAATTAAGTTGGCATTGCTAGTTCCAAACTATTTTAGTGATAATTGAACTAGAAGTATTTCAATTTTTCTTTAACCATCCTAGTTCTTCTGTAATGATCTTTCTGGATTAATTCTATTTTTTAGGGCTTAGGGCTCCAAGTAGTGGATAATGTAGAAGATGCTGAGTTTGTTTTGGCTCATGGTACTGAAGCTTTGGGGCTTTCATCTGGAGATGCACTTCCCATGACACTTGAGGAACTTAACAAAATTTTGGAGCAATGTGCTGCTAAAAAGATTCCTATGGTAGTAGCAAATCCAGATTTTGTTACTGTTGAGGCTAGAGCCCTACGTGTGATGCCTGGTAAAGATTAAACTATTCAATGTCCTGTCTCATCTGAGTTTGATGATGGATCGAATATTTCAGATACTGACAGGCCCCTCTTTGTGTACTTTCGTTGCATTGAAGTTGTTCTGAGTTGTTTTTATACCCAGGAGCATTAGCAGCTACATATGAGAAGCTTGGCGGGGAAGTGAAGTGGATGGGCAAGCCCGGTGAGGTAATTCTACTGACCTGGAAAATTCTTGAAATGAGTGTTTGAGATGCATGGTATAGGCTGATTGCTGGTTGTCTCTTTTGACTTTTAGGAGCGTTGAGATATTGCCGGATTTGCATGTTTGCTGCTGCGGGTTCAATTACTAAAAATTTTGGTGTTTTCTTTAACTTGCATGTGATTTCTAGTACCAAGAAAATGAATTCCTAAAATTATTCCAAAAGGAATTCAGTGCTACAGTCGTGTCATGGCTTCTTGAATACAACTATCAGGAAAGTAGCTCAACTTCTTCTGGGTCCATAGTCAGCATATATGTATATATGTGCATGCATGTGTGCATGGCATGACAATTGAGACACATATCAAGGATCCCATTTGACTTCTAGAAAGTTTTTGTGAAGTAACATTGATTCCTGTCATTATTGACTGCAAATGTCTTGTAGATCACTTCATGGATTTCTTCACCATTTTTGCATTCATCTCACAGTTCCTGCGTCAAGTTATAGAATTAAATTTGGTGGGAACTTGCTAGTTCGAAATAAGATATTGCTATTATCATAGTGGGATTTGATTTTGCACATGGATGTTTGACATAGAACTAGTATTTCAAGAAAAATGTTGTTATGGGACCATGGATGCTGTTGGTCGGCTTTCACTAGTCATGTGTTCCATTCACTCCTTGATACAACCCTTTTTATGGCAAATAGATCATATATAAATCAGCCATGGCAATGGTTGGCATAGAGGCTGCTGATTGTATTGCTGTTGGAGACTCTTTCCACCATGATATAAAAGGTGCAAATTTAGCAGGAATATCTTCAGCTTTCATTACAGGTGGAATCCATGCAACCGAACTTGGACTCAGTAAATTTGGAGAAACTGCAGCTGATTCTTCTGTTCATTCTCTTGCCTCAAAATATGAGGCTTATCCAACGTATGTGCTTCCCTCATTCACATGGTAACATGTATGCTGGTGAGTTTTCCCGTTCTCCAGATTACCGCCGCATTTAATTGTTATTCACCAATCTCTCTTTGTTAGAACCAAACACATCGATAAGTGGAATCTTTTTTGCTTCTGTAGGTTCAGAGAGAAAAAGTTCATCCATACCAACAATGATTGTCGTTGCATAAGAACATCACTAAATGCACCATCGCTACTAAATCATGCCCAATTATTGATGCTTTGAAAAAGTTTCTGCTGTTCAAGTAATGCCAACACATTTTCTAGCACTTAGTTTGTTGTAATTGGCCAACGCCCATAATTTGAGACTCAAAGGTATGTAATGCTGCAGTCTAATCAATCTGTTGATGTTATATTAAAGGATTTCTTGTTAATGGTTGCATGAATTTCTTTGTGGCACCACTCAGGCTGTCTGTGTTAGATCAGTCAATCCACCATTTTTATGTTTGTGTTCTTGCTATTCCAGTTCTTTACATGAGTATTTGAAATAGAAAATCCAAATGCACCTTCATTTGGGACAACAGATACAGTTTACCAATAAAGGACCTGAGGCAAAGAAAATTTCTAAAGGGAATCTAACAGAACTTGTGGCATTTCCCTTAAATGGAACATGTAACCAAATTTGGGTAAAAATTCCCTCAATACAATAAAATTCGAAATATTCAGGTCAAATGTTGGCCCAAAGAATAACATCGGTGATGGTAGGCCAAACATAAAAATACAAACACTGCCAACTTATTGGATGGTGTATGGCAAAATACAAGTAATTGTTCACACATCGATCATTATGAACATCTGTTGAAATAAGCACTAGATGTGCAATGCTCCGATCAGAAAAAATTAAGTAATACACACAACCCAAGCAGTACTTGTTCGGAAAAATCCTCATAAATCAAACCTGAAAAACCTGGCCCGATAAATTTCTACAATCAATTATTAAGCCTGCAAAAAGCTTGCATATTTGGCACCTAGGAACAGCCTTTGGATGCAGAGCAAGGCATTTTTAGTAACCTCTGCATTCTCATGGTTCATCAATTTCATGACCCGCTCCTTGGCTTTGAGGTCAGTCACGATGATACGCCCAGCAGGATGGTACTGAATGAACTGTGAGATATCATAGCAGGCAACAGCAAGTGTTCTAGGATCACTTGCCGTGTCCAAAATTGTGATCAGGACCCTTAGAATCTGTAGCAAGGATAGAAGTATTAGTTCTACGCAATTTCAGTGTTTTCCAGCTAAATGAAGAATGCAAGAATTCTCTGAGAAATGCATGTTTGGAACAGTTAAGAATAACTAATTAAGTCAAGACACCCAGTAGCCAGACATGAAATGTTTGTATGTTCATTGTGCATGTATTCCCTAGCGCATTTATGCACAGAATATGAAGATTATACATGCAACTGCTACAGTAACAGCAACTGGCCATTATGCACTTACAGTCTAAAGCAGAACCACATGGTCAGCATTAGCACGGAATGATACCTGGAAATCATGTTCTTCAAAGTTCGTGATGTTCTCCCGCCAGAATACAGGGTCTTTATGCATGGGTGACCAATCGAGATGTCCAAGGAGGACTTCCTGTTTATACTTCTCAAAAGAACTTAGTTTCTTGATGTTAACTTTCAGTCCTTCTTCCAATTGATTCAGAGATTCCAGCAGATCCTGTGGAAGACATGATAACCACAACAGTTAAATATCAGCGGCATTAAGGGATTGGGGGATGAAGGGATTGAGAGGAGAAACAGCCTGAAGGTATGATATCGGGGTGAAATCCCATATAAACAGAGCATAAAGCATATGTTTGATTGAGAAAGATTCAACTGGAACATATAAGCTATAATGGCTAGCTTGTCATTGAATAGGCCACCAGGGAGAGAAAGAACAGATGGAGAATAATAAAGTAAAAATATTGAAGTATTAAAAGGGCAACACATCAACTTGGCAGAGTTCAGTTCCTGCCATGGCATGTCATGTGGCATATCCATGAGATATTGACTGTGGCATGACATTACCACCCGTACGAAATAGGTCATGGCAGGAAAGAATTTACAGGCACTGTGGCCCTGTCAAAACCGAAAGAAGATACAACTTTCGCTGCCTTCAAGCTTTTAATTAGTCATCAAAATAAACCCTTTCCAGAAACATCCTGTTTATATTTACCTCGATTTTAAGCAAGGAAATAAGTGTGTGCCCAATATAAGGGGTTCACAACCCTAGAAATATATTTTCTCACCTCATCACTCCATGCCTGAGCTTTTAAATTCTGAACAAGCTGTGGCAATCCCAGGTCTACCATCTGAGCACCAAATGTCCCTTTGTGTAGCAAATTCCTAAGAGTCAAGATAACAACCCGGACAACCTACATAAGTTGATAGGAAAAGAGTCTCAGAGGAATGTTCACTTCAAAAAATACCCACGACATCAAACCTCAGTACTGTGTAAACTGAATACAAGCAGATGAAAACCTACTTTCACAAGATTAACCAGGTATCTCATTGGTGTAACTAAGATGTATTCTCAAGCCATTTAAAAAGCTAATATAGGTTGATCTCAACAAATAATATAGAAAAGCACTTACTTTCTCCTTCGTGGATCCTTTAACAACTTCAATCAACCGTGGCAAGGATCTAGAAGTAGCCAAGTACTCAATTGCAGGCTCATAGTACGAGAGGAGCCATACACAAAGACAGGTCTCATAGAGGAGCTGTTTCAAGGTTAAAAGTAAAGGTATCAAGCTATGCGGACAAGAAATCAAACAATGAATTTTCAAAGACAATGCCAATCACATGAAGGATAAGAGATCCCATTGCACTAACTCATTATCTACAGATTCTGATATGTAATTTGGGATAGAAGGAAATGTACTTCAATTAAGTAATCCTTAATTGATGCTACCTGGATGGACTGTTGAGTGGATGCTGGAGAAATTAGAGGAATGAGCAACTTCACTCCATCTGATTGAACAAATGAAGATCGCACCAGAGGCTCTTTCAGTAGAGTTGCAAGGGAATTAATAGCTGTTGGAACACCACGGCTAGGATGAGATGGCTTCTTCAGCTGTACAAATAGACAGGTATAAGTTAAAGGATTGCTTTCTAATATAGCGACAATGAAAACCAAACGGTATTTTGTTGTTAGATAAATAATTTGGCTGTTCACCAACTTATTCCTGAAAATGAATTTAACGTAGAACCATAACTCCCTAGTATTTAAAGTTTGCCTTTCAATATTTCACTTGCAGTACTCAACTTATAAACAGGAGCACATGATAAAAGTTGCCACAACCTCCAACTAAAATCCTCAAGTTATTTCTAAAAAATTGTTCCACTTACAGTTCACCTAATTACTATTATTCTGCACATGAAGGGTTATAAGATTCAACTCTCCCAAGTTTCTGACATGGATATTTCTTGTACTTGAGAAGCTTAAACATCTTTGCCCTCACTAAAAGAAATGCTCATATATTGATAACCATACAATGGCCAGAACATTTCAATTATGAAGTCACCTTCATATTTTAGTTTATCAGCTCACATGATATGATTTCACATATTGGGCCCTTTTATCAAGAAGCCAATTGAAACATCATCATGTTACAAGAATTACATGCACATTAGCATGAACACCTTCTGGATTCGCCCCTGTGAATTACTTGATTGCTTTTGGATAGTTTCTACATCAGCTGGTTACTTAGATGCATAGAGTTATGCATACTCCTCAGGATGGAGCGAATAGGGGTTATATAAATATATCTCCGTTGAGACTCTATTGTTTTTGTTAACAGAGCATTTCTCCACATTCTATTGTTCTATTTTCACAGTTCTTATTTCTGCTTAATCCTGCAACCTTCTACAACATTTTAGATCTATGACGGAGTGTACAGTTTGTAACTCTGACATGCGTTACATTCCTGTGAAATCCTTAATGTCTCATTTGCGGTGATTCTAAGACCCAATTACTCTTGAACTTTTGTAAGACTACCATTTTCCATCCCCTATAATAAAATTAATGACCAAGGAATGGGAAGTGGAAATGAAGACCTGTGTGCACAACCACTCAACCAGCCCTTTCAACACATCATTAATAGTAGTGATCTCCTTCTTAGAATTTGATGCTCCATTAGCAACGGCACCATCCTGAGATTTTGGCCTTCCACTGGAATTAAGAACAGTAGGAAAGTTACACACAAGACAAATGACCTAGCCATGTGCCAAGAGATGGGCGTAGTTCACACCTTACGATCAAAGAAAGTATCTTACAGCTCTTCTCTTGTGTAAACCAGTTTCCTTTCCAAAGCAATCTGCAACAGAAAAGAAGTGACTATTCAGATATCATTGATTATAAGGACATGGAAGACCTGCATTGCAAAATCATCCACCATTTATTTGAATAAGTAAACAACACACGTCAGAGAATTTTTACAAAACGGGGGGAAGGCCTCCTCTGAGAAGCCTAAACGAACAACAACAAAAGTATGAGATGCAACAATTAGGAAGTGCAGATGATTGCCTTAGGAAAGGCTCGTATACGTCCTCATCTTTCAGAGACTTATCATGGAATAATCTTGCTCGTTTAGGGTTTGCTGCAATACAAAATAAAGAAACAAAAAAGTGCTCAGCTACCCGAAATGCCAAAAATAAGTAAAGAGCTAGTGGATTTTCTCAATTACCTGACAGCATTTCATCAATTAATGCTAAAACATACTCTACTGTTTCTTCCTTGAATATGTCACGCAAAATGCTAACAAAGACACGTACATAAGCTGGACCATCCTGCGGGGAAGAAAGAAAGCATTTGTCAGCCCATAACGGTTGTAATCAAAGCCCTTCACAGATTCCAACTTCACTGAAACTAACTACCCCTGCACTTGCATATATGTGTCACTGTGTATGTGCAACAATGGATCTTATTGAGAAGTATCACAAATTAATCATAATTGATGATGCCAACTGACAGAAAATCATAACTAGCTCTTCAACTTAAAAGTCCAAACATAATGAAAAGTGTTTAATACATTGTTCCAGAAACCAAATGGAAGGCACACAGCATATAGAATTAAGCATGACATTAATTATTTATAACAACCCAAAACAAGCCGACAGCAGAAAGTTTTCTAACAAAGCAACATCTATATTTATTCAGTAGCACTGATTCTTAAAGTTTGAACGAAACAAGCACATATCAGAAAGATATTTACATCATCCAGCAACTGAGCCTTGTAATTCTCGGGTTTCTTATCATATCGCCGCAGCAGCTGAAGCCCTGTCCCTGTGATCAGCTTCGTAGTCATATAAGTTTCCCACGGAATATCCCTCCTCAAAACCTTCATAAAAAGCCAACACCATCAACATCCAAACCAAATAGTCAATCCACAAAGCCCTCATAATGCACCAAATAATCCCCAACGGAACAAACTTTTCCGTAGCAAACTACTGATCTCCGATTACAAAATCAGCAGCTAAACAGCATAAAATTTTCAACACAAAATTCATTCACAATTTTGACTTCATAATTCGGACATTGCAGTATGACAATAAATCCATCAACTGTTTGCGCCAGCGACCGTACACGTATGTATGCAGGAGAGGTTATATAATTATAGTGGTGGCATACCTGTTCGGTGGAAAGCTCGGCTTGATCCATAGTCATTGGCGAAAATTGCGAATTCCAAATTAACAAAGTTGTTTGCGACAGATCGAAATCTAGAGAGAGACAGGGGAAGGAAGAGAGAGAGAGAGCGTGAGCAGCAGAAACCAATTATATATATGTATATACACCGATAAATGTAAAATAAATATAAAAAAGAAAATTGGAAACTCTTATGGGTCGGGTTAAAGTGTTTTCATGAAGACAAAGTGGGCCTTATCAGTTATCAGTTAAGCCCAACATGTAGTGGGCCTTGTTGGTAAAATCTCTTCATATAGGGTAAATAAATATAATTCTTTTAAATATTTTATAAGGATAAATTAATAACAAGCTTTTCTAAAATTTAATATAATTATAAATATTTTTTTTATTTAAAAAATTATAAATATTTATTGATGTTTTGATAAAAAGTATATAATTCTGGAATGAAGGTCTGAAATTGTCAATTGCATCTTTATTATTATATTTAATAAAAAATTGAATGAGGTGGATAAAAAATTATTAAAAAAATTTCCACTTAGTTCATAAAAAATAAAAATAAAAACTTTTAAAAAATAAGTAGAATTATAGTTCATTTTCATACGGTCATTTTAATTAATTCACCACAAAAATTAATGAAAACTTAGCAAAAACTAACGAATTTGACTAATTATTAAACGACTGTTAAAAATACGGGGTACTGATAATTTTTAAAATAATGGTGGAGTATTTATAATTATACTAAAATCTCATGAAAGTTCGTTATAATTTACCCTTGTATATAGTTTAAGAGCAACGTAAATTTTAAAACAGTTCCAATTATTGACAAAATGAAATTAAAAGTAATATACTTAGTTTAATTTATTAAATTTAATTTTATTGGAAATATTATCTAATTATTTATTTATATTGTTTATAAAGTGTAAGGAGTTCATATGTCTATTTTTGGTTGACAATTTGTATATCTGACTAAATTACCATTGAGCATACTTATTCTCATATAAAATTATAATTTTTTTAATCTTTGTCAATAATAATCTATTTATGCCTGTTTTTAATTAACGTAGCTTATTTAAGAAATTATCATTTATGATCAATTTTTTATTATTTTTTTCTCTTTTATTTAGTTAAGCAGATATAATAAAAATTAAAATTATGTACATGCATCGAGTGTGCTTTAATAGCTAGTATTATTATTAATATTTTATAATAACTACCTTGATGAACAGAACGTGCGGCGTATTAAATATCATAGGCTGTACATTTTTCCACCTCGAAACATAACAATATATTTTTATTAATTAGTCATGTCAATATTAAATTCATAAACAATTATAATTAATTCATGTGATTGCTTTAAAAAAATATTCAACTTATCTTTTAATCTGTTACGTATAATTAAATAAATATAATAAAAATTTAAATTATGCGTATATGTCGAATATATTTCAACCACCAGTAATATTTATTAAGTGTTGTATGAAGGCCTTAAAATAACTAGTTTTGATTGGTAAAACATATATTTCGACTAAAACACCCTCAAATATATATATATATATATTTACAAATAACTTGAAAAATCAAAAGTTTTTAATCGAGGAAAAAAAAAAAAAAGTTGTGAAGATAAGTAGTGGAAAAAGACATAATATTAATGAGGTGTTGTCTTATGAGATGTTGGAAAACTTATTTTTATTATTTCAACCCTTTAAAAAGAAAATTCCAAACTTATTTTCACAATTTTAATAAACTAATTTAATTTTGATCATGTTAATTATAAATTTATCGTCATTAACATCAATCAAAGCTTCGTATTCTTACTTATCGAAACACTTTGAAATTTTATTTTTAAAATATAATATAACAACTTATAAGTTTTTAAAAATATTTTATGGGATATATGGACGTTTAAATATTGTATTTGATCAACATAATAAATTGATAATTACTCCATCATTTCTTGAAATTTGGTGTTGTTATACATAAATTTTCTATAATTTTGATAATTACCTCGAGTACCCCTTATCTTTATATCATCCAATTAATAGATACGTTAATTAATTAAAATTGACAAAACTGTTGAGACAGTAAAAACAATTAAATAAAATTGTTTTTGAGTGACTTATTGCATATCAAACATAAATTTTACGATCAAATTACCCTTATACGTCCCTATAAGCTAAAGAATATAATGAAATAGACTTGTACCCTTTATAAGTAGTTTGGTAAAAAGTATTTGTTTGAGTTATAGTAAGTTTGTAAAACAATTAGAAGTAAACATATATTTCCATTCTATATTATGCTGATATCAACAAATTCTGTAAATTATATTAATGTATAATTTATTTATCTACAATAATATAAAAAAATAACCTCAACACTCACAAATGACGGTTAATGATATCAATGCATCAAATATTTGTGAAGTCATAAATACCCATAACTTATTCAACTTTCAAATTTTTTATATTAACTGAAAAAATTATCACTATCAAATTTTTTATATTAACTGATAAAATTAGCTCTATTTTCTTTAATATAATAAATTAATTTATTTATTTTATACTTATTTATATTATATTTTAAAATATAAAAAAATATTTATTATATGCCCACAAGAATGACGTGGAGATTATTGAATAAAAACAAAAGTTATGAAGTTTATATGTTACACCAAAGCTCTCCGTGTAAATGAAATTTAACTATAATTTTTTGTAGTCTCCAAAATGACTAATTTAAAGCACAAAATATTTATTTGAAAATAATTGCGCGGCAGCTGCAAATGCAATTGTTCAACTGATTGGGTTCCCAATCTTCACTCACAGAGGCAGAAGAAATTTCCCACTCCGGAGCCCTTTATTGGTAAACTATGCTGTTTTTTTTTGGTGAATCTACTTCGTATAGCGGTGAATCTGTGAATGTATATGCGTGTAATATGTGTATGTATATGCATAAGGCAGTTTCTGTGTTGTTAGGGTTTAGAGCGTGGTAAAGGAATCGGATGGATTCAACCATTGGGAGCCCCTCCACTCCGAAATGGAATGTCGATCGGCCTTTCCTGACTGGCCGGTTTCACCAGGTTACTTTCAGCAATCCCTTTAATTCGTGAAAAGGGTTGTGTTTCTTTTAGTTATTGACGGAATTGTTTCTGTAGGAAACAAAGTTTACATCTGG
>NC_026151.1:9954249-9963172 GCF_000512975.1 Sesamum indicum
CATGGATTTTTTCGGGTATGCTCAAGTTGGCTTCGAGTTTTTCTTTAGTGAATTTATAGCGTTTAAGCAATTCGCTTTTAACTGCCTTTATTTATTATTATTTTTTTAAGTTTCAGCTGATAAAAGTTGGGTTTTTGTTTTTACAAGTGATTGTGCATACTTTCTTTTGCCTTGCTAAGTTTGTAATTACAACTCCGTGGAAATATATTCTCCTGTATGGCATACCAACTCCCCACCATTTCAATAATTATCGTCATCATAGTTTTATTTGGTATTCTGTGATTTGTAGTTAAGTTTGTTTTTTTCTTGACATGCAGTCCTGGAGTGGACAAACCGATTGGTTGCTACCCTGCGGCAATTCAGGTACTATGTCAAAGTACATTACATCTTTTTTAATAATATTGTAGTCAGTAATCGTAAGAGCTTAATGCTTTCTTTGACTTTTCTATGAAACTGAAACTGACATATTAAGTTCATTGGATTGTGTGGTAAAGGATAAAAGTAAAGAAATCATTATGGATATTGAGGTCTTGCATATCAGTTGGTGTTGGTCATGTGTTTCTGTTCTTTTTGGAGCCAAATAATCCGTTTAGGCCTCTGCACAATTATGAACATAGAGTGCTTATTTATGTGCAGGAGTTGATTGTTATTGATGATCTCTTGTCCGCCTTGGTTGGGATTGAAGGAAGGTACATTTCAATTCGAAGAGTCCATGGGAAGGATGATAGTGTGACTTTCCAAGTTGACGCATCAATGGATTTGGCACTTCAGGCAAGAATATCATGTGATAGTTGTTATTGTTCTAAATGGGATAAACATTCTGCCCTTTTCATACTGAATATTTCACGATGTGTTGAGCTGGGAACTTCTTTGACCTATTTGTATTGTCTTAATGATTGCAGGAATCTGCTAAACGGATATTTCCTCTGTGCGAGAGCTATTTACTAATTAATCAGTTTGTTGAGTCAAGGTCTCAGTTCAAGAGTGGTCTTGTTAATCACGCTTTTGCAGCTGCACTTAGAACACTGCTTCTTGTAGGTTTCTTCGTTCTTTTTAATTTTGCAAGTATTTTTATGGCAACAGTCTGTCATGCTTTCAATTGGAAGATGCTTCTTTGGTTTTTGAATGGCTAGCAGATGAAAGGATAAATTAGATTGATTACTGTTGCTGTCAGTGAGCATATAATAGTTCACATTTTATTATCTGACATGTATAGAAATTGTGGTGGAAAGTGTCTTTGCTCCTGCTATTAGTTGATAACATGAAACTCATTCTGATACACAGTTGCTCTTACTAAAACGTTTTGACGCTTTCATTATTAGAAAAGTTTAGCAGGAGAGACTGAAGAAAAAGGAATGTAATCATCCTTTTTTTTGGTACAACGTCCTGTGTCTTGGATCACTTTTCTGCTAAGAAAATACAAGATGTATTTGTTTCTCTTTTAATGCTGCAAGTGTGGACATCATTTAATAAACATGTGTATAAAACTGATGTAAGCTAGTCTATTCCTCTGTCATCCCATGCTCAACTTGTAGAAATGTGAGCACCAGCATCTGCAGACTATGTGTTCCTACATGTATTATTACATAAAGAGGACTAATATCTTCTAACTAAATGTGCATTTTAGGATTACCAAGCCATGGTGGCCCAGCTTGAACATCAATTTCGTTTGGGAAAACTTTCTGTTCAAGGATTATGGTTTTATTGTCAGGTTGGACCACTAAAATCATTTATGTTGTCCTTTGGTTTCAAGAGTTATCCCAACTTGTTTTGATGGTTCTGTACAGCCAATGATGGGGTCAATGCAAGCCTTATCTATAGTGATAAAGAAGGCTTCAGCCAGTAATTTTATTGGTTCTGCTGTTCTTAATCTCTTGCAAAGCCAGGTATGGCATTAAATAACATTACTATGCTTGAAAATTTTAGACATCTGAAATACAGTTGTTTATGGTTTATGCTAGCTGTCATACTTGCTTAATAATTTCAGGCCAAGGCCATGGCTGGTGACCATGTAGTTAGGTCCTTGCTGGAAAAGATGTCACAAAGTGCAAGCCAAGCATATCTTGGCATATTAGAGAGGTATTATTGCTGTTGCTTCTTGAATAGTTTCCTCCATATGATTTCTCTAATAGCTTAATGATGCCCGAATGGTTTTATATACATAATTATTTGGACAAGCCTTTATCTGTCTGCAAGTTAAGAAATCAGACTGGGAGAGGGAGCCAGGCAAACTGCATTCAACATCCCATAGGGCAAGGGAAGCTTCTTCAGCAGCTCAGATGGCCAGCAAAATGTTTTAGATTTCACATCAGTGACTTGAAATTTCCTATTTTGATTGATGAACTTGTATTGGAGAATCTTTAGCTCTCCAGTTTAAAAGCCCTTTAAAGCATCTCCTTCAAATTAACTACAGAATTTCTTCTCTTTTAACAACATATCTCTGGAGGGAAAGTAAAAGTAGGACTTTTGTAGTTGTGCACATGTGCAGTTGAGGAGTATGCCTTGCCCCCTAGTCACTTTGTTCAATCTAGTTAGTATAGATGCTGAAGGGAAATCTATTTCATTTACAGGTGGGTCTACGAGGGAGTGATTGACGACCCTTATGGTGAATTCTTTATTGCTGAAAACAAGTTGCTTCAAAAGGTATCATCTCAGTGTATGCTCCAGAATTAAGCTGTAGGAGCTGACATTATGCTACTTTTAACAGGAAAGTCTCACACAAGATTATGATGCAAAGTATTGGCAACAGCGCTACAGCCTGAAAGATGACATCCCTAGTTTCCTTGCAAATGCTGCTGATACAATTTTGACAACAGGAAAATATTTAAATGTTATGAGAGAATGTGGACATAGTATTCAGGTTTATTTTGTGGCACTTTTGTGGTTCCATTTTCCCTTTGGCTTGAATATTCCAATACACCTCTTGATTGGATTGTTTTCAGTAGGTTCCTGTAGCAGAAAATGCAAAGCTGACAACGGTTGGGTCTAATCATCGTTACCTTGAGTGCATAAAAGCTGCTTATGATTTTGCTAGTGGAGAACTATTGAATCTCATAAGAGATAAGGTATGGTTCATAAAAGATATTATATCTTCATGTTGATTGCTTTGCCTTGCTGTGTAACCTTCCCTTTTATTATTATTATTATTTTGTCACTGGCAGTATGACTTAATGGGAAAACTGAGGTCAATCAAGCGCTATCTGCTTCTTGATCAGGTATGGCTAGTCTACAGAATTATGCCATATTATCATTTTTGATGTGGGATTCAGGAGTCTCATGTGTATATTTGATATGTTCTCAAAATCCATTGGTTAAATAATTGGTAAAACTACCTGTTAGGTTTATTGTGTGACTTACTGCTCAAATATCTGTATTAGAAAGAATGGAAGCATTTTGCTAGCAGATCTTTAATCCATTGATCATTGGGGCCAATTATAAGTGGTTCCACAGGCGGTACCGTCGTGGCAGGCTGCAAAGATCTCACCATTTGCCTAATCATTGAGAAGTGCAGGTCCAGCATCATAAGCTACTAGATAAAGAAGCTTTACCTTTCTGTTACTGAGCTTTGTGTATTTTCTTCCGTAATTATTTGGTGTCGGTTGGAATTTCGATGGCTTGTCCTAAACTATTAGATATCATCTTTTACCTGATTTATGGTTGGTTTCTGCTTATTTGTTATTTGCTGGATAGGATTTGTTGCTGTCTATTCCAGCAGGGTTATGGTTTAACCTTGGAGGTTCATTATGACTTTTTAAAGAGACTGTTCTTATCTACTTCTTTTTCTGTTTGAGATTGCAGGGTGATTTTTTGGTTCATTTTATGGATATAGCTCGGGAGGAGCTCATTAAAAAGCCAGATGAAATTTCTGTTGAGAAACTGCAGGTATGAACTTTACATATATTTTTTCCGGGGGACATTATGGTTGTCTTTTAGTTTGAATAATTGTTTCGCTGGGTCTTATTGTTATGCAAATACTTTTCCTGTTCTTCTATAGTCTCTCCTGGACCTTGCATTGCGATCCACAGCAGCTGTAGCAGATCCATATCACGAGGACTTAACATGTTATGTGGTCAGTGCTTTAGTTTCTAAATGGGTACACATGTTTGGAATGGAACTGTGTTATGCCACTTGCTCAGAAAATTTTTCCATATTGCTTCCAGGAAAGAACCACTCTGTTGAAAAGGTTGAGTACACTCAAAGATCTTCAAATCAGCCAGATTGTTTCCGACAGGAGTGATCTAGAAGAACCTGTAACCATTACAGGCTTGGAAACATTCTCATTGAGTTTCAAGGTTTGTATTAGCTGTAACAGCTCCTTGTCCCTTGTCCTTAAGTCCCAGCAAGAGTAGTTTAATCAGTGGTAATGTCTTATATGCAACATTCTTTTGTTTCAATCTTTACACGGGGTACTATGTGGATGAATGAATTCCCATGGTGGTAACAAGCTGTCTTGTCTCTGCTACATGGATGCTTGTTGCCATTAGTCCTAAATATCTTTACTGATGGATTATATATAATTATAACTGACACTTAAAGATTCAGCATGTTTCAGCTGCTGGTCGAAGTTATAAATAGTCGACTAGTGGTCCTTGTGCTGAAACAACCAGTTCATCATTTAGACAGCACATAAGAATGTTCTATATGATTTGTAAACAAGACTTTCAGATACTTCCAAATTGCTATCGGTTGAAAACATGAATATTTTGGTCTATTTTAGTGGACTTCTTACTCATGGTAGTCCTATTATAAGTCAGTTCCTTTGTCATGTTACTGAAGGTATTTCTGTGTTTCAGGTCCGATGGCCATTATCCCTTGTGATCTCAAGAAAAGCTTTGACAAAATATCAGTTAATATTTCGGTTTCTGTTTCACTGCAAGCATGTGAATCGACAACTTTGTGCAGCATGGCAACTACACCAAGTATGATGCTTTAAGCTTTTAGCTGTCTCTCAATAGCTATTCACCTTTCTGGTACTTATCTGAGATGTGTACTGTAGGGCCTTCGGAGACTTGATATGCAAGGGATAGCAATTTCTGTCTCATCTTTGCTGTGCCGAAATATGCTTAAATTTGTCAATAGCCTTCTACATTATTTGACTTTCGAGGCAGGTTTTGTTATGTTTAATTCTCCTTGTGTTTTATGTGCTGGCTAGGGTGGTGCGACAACTAAAAATGCCAGCAACACTAGAAGTATATTACTTGTGAAAATGAGTGGATAATGATCTTTCTTTAGGGCTTTACACTTTTTATTTAATCTGTTGCTGGCCAAGAAGGGTGTTGCTGATTTTCTTTTCATGTTATAACTATCGCTTGCAGGTTATCGAGCCGAATTGGCATGTCCTGCATAATAGACTTCAGACTGCAAAAAGTATTGACGAGGTAGGAGGATGCCTTGTTCATCATACTTGTTTAAAGAGAAAAGTTGAATTGTAACACTCTTTTATTCCTTATTGCCCTCTGGAAAGTTTGGGACTGCTGGCAATACAATTCTGTAATTTCGATGATGCAGGTCATACAATACCATGACTTTTTTCTTGATAAGTGTTTGAGGGAATGTTTGCTACTCTCACCTGTTCTTCTCAAGGTATGTTGTTTATTCATTACTGGTTTACTATGGCATTGTGGATGAGTTCTATAAAAAAAAAAATATCACGGCAGCTTTGTGCTTTTATGTATGCCTCCTGGGAGTTTTATGCTAAACATTTCATCTTGTTTAAAAACTCATAATTAAGTGAACTATATTATTCTGGAGCACAGGCATTTCCTACACTTATTTAGGATTAATCAAAACTTGCTTAAATATGCAAATGTGCTACAATATCGATCTTGAATGGGAGAATTTAATTACATTTATGATTTTTGAGTGTTAGCAGTAGCACCCATCTACTATTGGTAAATCCTACATTATTTATATCTGCACTTCTGAATCGTCTACGATATATCTGCACAGTGTAACTCTACGCTCCCAGTTAGAAATCATAATTAACTTTGTGAGGGCGCCACTGTTGGATTCCCTTTGCTCACTGATGACTTCCTTCTATGCAGAAGCTGGAGAAAATGAAATTGATATGCCTTCAGTATGCAGCAGCAGCACAATGGTTGATTACTTATTCAACCGACACTCCCAAGACTGACATTCCTGATGTGGATCAATACAAACAGCTGAAACTAAGAACCCGGACCCAGACACAGAAAGTAGGATCTGAAAATGCAACAGTTATTGAATCTATCCTGTATGTTCAACAATTTCACTCTGGAACTCCCACCCCATTTTTCTTTCTGTGGCTGCTTATCCGTTTCCACGACACTATGTGACGTCCATGATGTGCAGGAAGTTCGAGAGGGAATTTGCTGGTCAGCTTCAGAGTCTAGGACCGATACTAAGCAGCAGTTCCTGTGCAGAGCCATACTTGACTCATCTTGCACAGTGGCTTCTTGGCGTGGGAAGGGACTAAGAGTCCAGTTAGCAAGAATCAAATGTGTATATAGTGATGTTCGATGTGTTGCGTGCCTGATAACAGCCAAATGACCTGCAATTTTGTTGTATTGTTTTCACGTATATTGTCAGATGTTTCCTTTTTCCTTTAGGCCTTGTTTGTAGTCCCTGGATGCTCAGGGCATGTTAAGTTGGTTCCTTATCGATGTGAACCTATTTCAGACATTGCCTCATCCTGTTTAGCATAAAAGGATCTGGCAAATCTTGATATTGTGTTGTATCAAACAAACTCTATTGGAAATAGTATAACCGCTTGTTTGACTACTCTAGTTATTCCTTATCGTTCTTTGCCTTAAAATTGTTAGTGTAATCGGAACATCCATATTTAATGACCTTCAATCACTACAAGAGAATTAAAAAACTTACACCTTTAAAACAGTCACATTGGTAACAACTCCAACTTGAGCATAATCCCAGATGCATCAATAATCCATTAAATGCGTTCTTAAATTTGAACAGAGTCTTAATGCATAAGCTTGCACAGCTCGCGAATGAATAATGAAATATACGTGGGAAAATGAAGCTACATGAGCTTGCATGTAATCAACTATAGATTAAAGCTCATTTAGACTTGATTCAGCCGAAGTCAACACAATTCTTTTAACTCTGTTAAAAATCCTAACAGAGTAATATAGGCCCAACTCAATTTGTTTATGTCTCTATTAATAGTTTATGATACGTCCACAGTGAAATCTGGTAATACAAAACTCCATATGAAGGAATACATACAGTAGTCCAAGCATAATGCGCATAATCACATAACTGAGCACTACCTGTATGGAAACTAGCAATGTGATTGATCCACAGGAGGATCAACTGTGCTAAGCACAGAAGCTTGATGGTACTTCACATCATTGAACCTCAAGAAGGATCATCTCTGTTAGAGCGCATAATGGAGGCCTTCTGGTATCTTAGTTTTTCGATTTCCTTTTCAAGAAAATCAAGAGTTGTATCAGTCACATGATTCGGTGCACATCCAGCATCCAACATCATCTTCAGGACCTTGTAAGCATCCTTGAGTCGACCCGCCTTGCTATGCACTTCAATAAGCGTGTTATAAGTAACTACATCAGGATTTACCCCACTCGTCTTCATTTGTTGAAATAGCTTGTTTGCTTCATCTATCCGGCCAGCCTTTCCAAGAGCGTTAATCAAGGTATTATACATCACAATATCAAGATAACCGCCTTCCTTCATTAATTTGTCAAGAACGGCATTTGCTAGATCAGCCCTTCCCATCTTTCCTAAACCTTGAATTATCACGTTATATGTGGCTATATCAGCTGGGTTAACCGTCTCACCCATAGCTTGGAGGACACCCCAAGCCTCCTTGAGGTAGCCCTTCTTGACGAATGAATTCATAATAGAATTGTAAGTGTAGCCGACAGGGTTGACACCCATGTTGGTGAAAATCTCAAATAACTTACAAGCTAAACTCAACTTCCCCTTGGCAAGAAAAATAGATAAATATGTATTCACCATATCAATATCGAATGAATCTTGACCTTCAGCCAGAACACGGACCCCTCTTGTGAGTGAGAAAGACTCCCAAGTATGGTGACTAGAAGATGTAAACCTATTAGCCAGCTGGTCCATATATGGAGAAGATGACCATTCATCAGTTTCATTATCGATCTGCTCGACATCCTCCACACCAATGTCGCCTTTTGAGTCATCCGACTTTGTAATATTCAAAATCTCAGCAACATCATTTATGGAAGGAAACATCCGCGTAAAGTCACTCTTTTTGCTCTGTGGACTTCTCATTGAACCTTCCATAGCGGATTTCCACTTAAGAAGAGCAGGAACCAAATTCCCATCTCTAATGTGCTTCATAAGCCGCTCTGTCGCATCCCACCGACCTTGTCTGTAATGTGCAATTAACAGCGAAGTTACAGTAACTAAATCAACCACAAAACCCCGGGCCTCCATCTCTTCTACCAACTGTAATGCTTCCTCAAGCTGATTCTCCTGACAAAGATGCAAAATTACAATGCTGTAAGTAATCCCGTCTACAAAATTATTACCTTTTCTCTTTAAGTCAGAAAACATAGTATAGGCTGCTTGGGGCCTTCCATTTTTATACAACCCATCAATTAGTATATTATACGTCCAGCATGAAGCCCTGACACCATCGTCGTGGACCATTTTCTCAAATAGATTGCATGCTTCCGTTAGCTTTCTTGACTTTAGCAAACCATCAAGGAGGGAGTTATAAACAACAGTTTCTGCTCGTATACCATTATACTGCATCTCACTAAAGATTTTCATCGCATCATTGATTCTATAAGATTTAGAACAACCCTGAATGAGAATTCGATAAGTGAATGAATCAGGCTCCTGACCCGAGGAAGCCTTCAGCTCCTCCCAGACGGTGAGGGCATCCTTCACCTTCCCAAGCATGCAAAGAACATGGATGAGGCTGTTA
>NC_026151.1:9963430-10013527 GCF_000512975.1 Sesamum indicum
TTCTCCTTCATCTCTTTAAACAGGCTTAACGCAGTGATCAAGTCACCCCAACATCCTAATGTGTGAATACATATGTTATAACCATATCTATCCAGCGGATAAAGCCTTGTCTCACGCAATTTATTGAATACTTGTCTGAATTCATCTTTCATGCCTGCCTTCTTAAGACCAACAAGTAAGTTATTGCAAGCAATAGCATCAGGAATTACAACATTGTTGCCACCCGTTGAGGAGGAAGACGAAGAGTCTAAGAGCTTGAGGAAAATGGACAAAGCTATGGAGATTTGATTCTTCCTCACAAGAGCAACAAGAACAGGGCTATATATGTCAGGGCTCAAACAACTTATGCTAATCAAGTCTCTCTCGATATACCCCAAAACTTCCAGAGCAGAATCAAACTTGCCCGACCTAATCAACCCATCCAGAATCAATTTCAAAGTCGACGAATCAAGCACCACCCCATCACGTCTCGTCGAGGCAACCAGCTCAAGAATATCATCCTGGTGCTGATGGGGCAAAAAGCATATGGTTTTAAACATCTGAGAGTAGGTGCCCGCTGTATGTTTGTAGTTAGGCCTAACTGAGCACCACCGGAAGAAATCCAACTTCTTGGACGCATCAAGAGAACCACGGCGGAGAACCTGAAGTACAAGGTCCTCAGACAAGGGAATAGAGTCCCCATACTTCTCCAGAGAATGAATCCCTCCAGGCCTCGACAAAGCTTTGGCTATGGAGGCAACTACCAGAAGGTTACCAAGTTTTGACGCCGTTCCCACTTCAGCACCACCGGAAGCTTTCACTGCTGTCGAGAAGCTAATCCTCGAGCAAAATGGCGCGAGAAATGCGACGGAATGATGAAGCAGAGCGATTCTTCTGCCACTTTGGCCATGGCGCATTATCCTTTATTCAAGCTTACTTCCTCTCAACCAACACAATCATTCGAAGCCACACAGAGAAACCCAGTTCCGCGTTAACCTTTCGGCGCTGAAAGAATCACCATACATCTCCGGCGAAGCCCTCCTCGGCGGCGGCCCACGGCGCCTCCATGTCTTCTCTCTTCGTTTCCATTCATCTTCACCGTTCCACTCTGTCTTTATATATTGTTATCTGGGCTGGGCTTATTTCACTTGAAAATGGGCCTATTGCTTCCACTACGTGGTCCTAGCATGTACAATTCAGGACTTGGTCTGCTCGAAGATTAGGGATTAAATACATTACATTTGATGTTTTGTAAATTGAGTGTATGGATAATCAACAACATATGTCAATTGTCCACTTAGTTGAGGTCTTGTGCATGAATAACTGACCTTTAATTTTAAAGAAAATAAAATATATGTCAATCATCCCCTTATTAATTCGGAGTCTTTTATATTATGTGGATGTATAATTAAGACATCGAATAATATTAAGAAATAAAATGTATAGCAATTATCACTTGCTTGATGTATTGTGGACTGACTATAGTACGAAAAACCGAACCGGGTTGTATAGACGGAGAAAAGTGCACAACACAGCATCAAATCATTAATGATTAAACAAATGCATGCCCAGACATGCATCATACTGACTTTGTTTCACTTCATAGTGTCATGATTGTAGAGTGCTCGACAATTCATCAAGAATAATGGGTACCTGTGCCAAGAAAGCTTTTGATCTTTTCACACAGACAGTGGGTGGGGGTGGAAACATTTGTTGGATTTTCTTCTAAGACAAGTTTAATCATTTAAAGCATCCAAAACTCAACTGTTTCAGCCTTCTCTTTCTTGCTTCCCGTCACTCTAACCACCTCTCTCTCTCTCTCTCTCCTTTCTTGGTATTTTCATGCTCTCAGTTGGGTGGTTAAATTCAGTTCGAAGCAATGATTACTACAGTGGGAAGGCAATATCTTTTCTGGGATTTAGCTATCTCCCAAGATGTCTCATTCTAGGACAAAAACTCTTGTTGTGTGTGTGAGTGTCATCAGTTTTATTTGCTGTGAGTGTTTCTTGGTTTTCAAGGTGAGAAGCTGCATCAGCCCATGGCGGCCATCCGGCGGCTGCTCTTCTACTGTCTGCTGCCTTTCTGCGCCTGGATTCGTGTTGTGGATGCTATGACGAACCCCCAGGATGGTAATACTGTTGCTACTAACAGTTCTAACATGTGGCTGTCTGTGTTTTGTGTGTGAATAAATGCATTCTTGTTGCATCCTGTTGTCAGGAAGTAGATTTGAAGTGGGCTTTATTCAGATAGTGTTATAAGTGTGTTCTTTTGTTTTCTGTTGTGTGTGTGTGTGTGAGTAAATTAATGCATTATGTGTTGGATCTCATTGTTGGGACTTCATTTGAGTTGGGCCATATTTAGACAGTGAAAGTTTGAAGAAATTGTTGAAACAATAGTTTCATGTTGTCATTAGTTAATAGTAACATCCGATGCTGTAATATCAATTCTTCAAACTTTATAACTGTGTTAGTAGAAGTGGGAGACGACCTAAAAAATATTGGAGTATGAAGTCGGCCCCAACTTTTGACACAAGGTTCATTGCCATATGCAAAATTATATTTACAGTATTTACGGCTACCGCTGTTATACATATATTGTTGATGGATGGTCGTTTATTACAATTTTGTGAATATTCTATCCTAATAAGAAGTTGTTTAGGTGATGTTGGATTGAGTCATACCCGAACCATGTAAATTATGCGTGTGTGTGTAACATAAAAGACAACTTGTGTGCGGGGCAAGATAATCAACGTTAATGTATATCATGATGCATAATGACATATGCATCATTTTCCCACTTCCTAATCTTGAATTTTCATGGTCCAAACATTGGACTGTAAAGAATACACGTAACATGTTCGTACATTGTTGCAGCTGCTGTGCTTCGATCACTCAAAGATCAATTGGGCGGGACACCTCCAAGTTGGGACAATTCTGATGATCCTTGTGCAGACTGGGAGGGAGTTGCCTGCAACAACTCAAAGGTCACCTCATTGTAAGTATATTTCATTTCTTTTCATCGTTTCTTACATTCTGAAACAAACTGATCTTTGAGAATTCATATATTAAACGTGTTGTTCCTTGCAGGGGATTGTCCACAATGGGACTAACTGGTAAGATGAGCGGTGACATTGGGGGTCTCAACGAGTTAGTTTCTTTGTGAGTTCTTTTGTACCTTTTGCTCCAATATCATTTTGTTAGGATATAATGAGATACAAAGTACTCTAAGGTATCAGCACAAACATAGTTTAGTACTAATGATATAAACCTGTGTAACTTAGTACTCGTATCCTGAGATTTGGAGATGTCTGTTATGGTACGTCATAAAGTCCTAGACCTAAAGTCAAGACAGTACAGTATGTTATAAACATGTTGATCTTGTGTTTCGTTCTGATTCTGTGCTCTTAATTCATGTTCGAATCTTAACACCATCAACTGCAGAGACTTGTCGTTCAATCCTGGCCTCACTGGTTCCCTGTCTCAGCGACTGGGAGATCTGCAAAAATTGACCATATTGTAAGAAACAACAACCCAGACCATTACAATTCACAACACATCATTCTCCATTCTTGCTGTTGACAGAATTTAGGTTGTTTCACATACGTGGTTCAGGATTCTGGCTGGATGCAGCTTTACTGGCAACATACCAAGTGAACTAGGAAACCTGTCCGAGCTAACATTTCTGTAAGAACTTCTGTCCTAGTCCTACTCACATTCTTGGTGAATTCCCATGAGGCTCATCTTAATTCTTTTCACAACGAAACGTGCGTTAACAGAGCCCTGAACTCAAACAACTTAACCGGTGAGATCCCGCCGTCTTTGGGTAAACTCTCGAAGCTATACTGGCTTGACCTGGCAGAAAATCAGCTGAGAGGACCGTTACCTGTTTCATCTGCTTTTGGACCAGGACTCGACCAGCTTAAAAAGGCAAAGCACTTGTAAGTTGAAGTTACTTCTTTCGTCAATTCGGGATTGTCTCTTCTTGTTAAATACTAGTATTCTGACATTGTGGTTTTTCAGCCATTTCAACAAGAACCAGCTATCCGGTGAAATTCCGAGCCAACTTTTCAACTCAGATATGTCACTGATACATGTGTAAGTCAAGAAACCAACAGACCTTTTCTGTTCATGATTTTAAGATGTTGTTTTTGGTTGTTACGTCTGAGAATTTGGCAGGCTTTTTGATGGGAATCGGTTTGAGGGGAGCATTCCATCTACGGTTGGATTGGTACAGACACTTGAGGTTCTGTGAGTATAGTTACCGCATAACTTCTTCATCTCTCCGTTTCTATCGTTGTCTTTCATCCTTATATGAAATAACTTAAATGTTGTTTGTTTGGTTCTTCCACTCAATGAATCCAGTCGTCTTGATCGAAATTCCCTGAAGGGAGATGCACCATCAACCCTCAACAACCTCACCAGCGTCATCGAATTGTGGGTGTTTGTTTTCTTTCCGTTTTCTTGTAAATTAAAAGAAGCATCATTTGAGAGAGACTGACAGATGTTTTTGACTTGCTGTGGCTTACATGGTCTCCACTGCAGGAACTTGGCTCACAATATGTTGTCTGGCTTATTACCGAATTTAACCGGAATGAACTCCCTCAATTATGTGTAAGAAGAAAACATGTTTTGTTAGTCAAAAGTTGTGTATTCTGCCATTCCTCTCCGTTTATGCAAGAGCCAACTCTGGTTTGTGATTCCCTTGCATTTCACAGGGACTTGAGCAACAACTCTTTCAGACAATCAAAAGCCCCTGAATGGTTCTCGACTTTGCAGTCGCTAACAACTTTGTGAGTATTCAAGAATCCATCGTTGTCTTAAAATCATGAGAAGTAAACAAAAGATCTCATGTTACGAATATGTTGTTCTGGTGCTCAGGATGATTGAATACGGACCGTTGGAGGGAGCTGTGCCATCAGAACTTTTTAGTTTACCTCAGATTCAGCAAGTGTAAGTCCAAGAATCAGCAACAAAGACAACATAAAATTGCTAAAAACATATGCAGAAAGTTGACAGTAAAACTGTAAAATGTTTGACAGGAAACTGAGGAACAATGCCTTTGGTCAAAAACTAGACATGAGTGGGCACATAAGCCAGCAACTTCAACTCATCGATTTGGAGAACAACGACATATCGTCTGTAACAATTGGCTCTGAATACAAAAGCACATTACTGTAAGAATCATTTCACGATTTTTAAGGTCATCGTATCAAAGGAATATGTAAACTCTCCTCTGAGTATCTGATGCATTTCTTCCGCACAACAGGTTAATTGGAAATCCTGTTTGCTTGGCTTCCCTGGAGAACACTGTCTATTGTCAGATTCAGCAGTCGGGAAAACCGTACTCGACCAGCCTCGCAAACTGCGGGAGCCAAATATGCACCTTGGATCAAAAACTCAACCCGCAAAGCTGTGACTGCGCTTATCCGTATGAAGGGACGTTATACTTCAGAGCACCATCGTTCAGGGATTTGTCGAATGCCAGTTTGTTCCATTCTTTAGAAATGAGCCTTTGGGTGAAACTAGGCCTTTCTCCTGGCTCCGTTTCCTTGCAGAATCCGTTCTTTAACGCGGACGACTATCTTCAGGTGCAGCTTGGGCTGTTTCCCTCCAATTCAAGGTACTTCAACAGGTCAGAGGTCCAGAGCATTGGATTTTCACTAAGTAACCAAACGTACAAGCCTCCAAGAGAGTTTGGGCCATACTATTTCATCGCATCACCGTACGTTTTTGGAGGTAAACTCAAGTAGTTTCAGCTGAAAAACTATCAATTATTAACTCACACATTACTACAATTTCAAGAATGTGCCATAATTTCAGATGAAAACAAGAGAGCTCATATCAGCAAAGGTGTGATTGCTGGGATTACGACCGGATGCGCGTTTCTAGTCATTGTTCTGGCAGGGCTATTGACATATGCTATCAGGCAAAAGAAACGGGCTGAACAAGCGATATCGTTAAGCAAAGCATTTGGTATATAGTGATTCTCTTTCTTGGCTGGTCCTCTAAGTCTATGCGTTAGCCATCATGCAGTCGAATTTCCTTACTCATTTTCACTTGTTTTATCTTAGGATCTTGGGCTCCTAGCGGCCAAGACAGCGGAGGGGCACCACAGCTTAAAGGAGCAAGATGGTTCTCGTACGATGAGCTCAAAAAAAGCACCAATAACTTCTCCGACAACAATCTGATCGGCTCGGGGGGCTATGGAAAGGTCGGTATACACACGTACATATATGCATGCATGTGAAAAATGATCACCTTGTATGCTTATTTCTCTGTTTTTTTCAGGTCTATAGAGGAGTTCTCTTCAATGGACAAGTCGTTGCCATAAAAAGGGCTCAACTAGGTTCAAAACAAGGCGGGCTTGAGTTCAAAACCGAAATCGAGTTACTCTCAAGAGTTCATCACAAGAACCTTGTTGGCCTTGTGGGATTCGGTTTTGAACAAGGAGAACAGATGTTGGTTTACGAGTTCATGCCTAATGGAACACTAAGGGAAAGTTTATCAGGTAACCTCATTTTTCACAGCAGTCATATTGCAGAAAGAGCCCTCAATTTTGGAAAATTACACTGACACCTCAAGCAGTCATATGTTATATCACAAATTTATCTTAGCCAACCGAGGAATTTTTAATATAAAACAGGACTGCAAGAAGTGTTAGTGTATTCTTCAAAACTGAGAGAGGTTCTTGTAATATGACTAAATCACAGAGGCGTTGGTGTAATTATCCGCGATGGTAGTACTCAACAATGTGTATGTCCGTCATGCACAGGAAGAAGCGGAGTCCATCTAGATTGGAAGAGGAGGATAAGGATCGCCCTTGGTTCCGCTAGAGGCTTAGCTTACCTACACGAACTTGCAAACCCTCCAATAATCCACAGGGATATCAAGTCTACCAACATTTTGTTGGACGACAATCTCACAGCTAAGGTCGCGGATTTTGGCTTGTCTAAGCTCGTCTCGGACACTTCAAAAGGGCATGTCTCGACTCAAGTAAAAGGCACACTGGTGAGTCCGTCCCACAAAAAGACTTAGATCACGCAAACAATAGAATATCATTATAAATACAGCTGAGACAGCCGGTTACCTTTTCTAACAATCTTCAAACGAAAGAAAACACTTCATTTCTTTAACTTCCATGTGCTTGTAGGGCTACCTCGACCCTGAATATTACATGACACAACAGTTAACCGAGAAAAGCGACGTGTACAGCTTTGGCGTGGTGATGCTCGAGCTCATCACCGCTAAGCAGCCTATCGAGAGGGGAAAATACATCGTCCGGGAAGTGAGGGTGGCGATGGATAGGAACGACGAAACACACTATGGATTGAGTGGGATGATTGATCCTGCCATAAGGAACACACCATGCCTCATAGGATTTCCTAGGTTCCTAGAGCTGGCTATACAATGCGTCGAGGAATCAGCCTCGGATCGTCCGACGATGAGCGAGGTCGTCAAGTCCCTCGAAACTATATTGCAGAATGATGGCCTGAACACAAACTCAACCTCAGCATCATCTTCTGCAACAGAATTTGGAGGTGGTAAGGGTGCCCTTAGACACCCTTACAGTGATGCTTTTGACTATAGTGGTGGAATCTACACATTTCAGGCTAAGGTTGAACCCAAGTAATGAGACAATCTTACATATATATACTTGATACTTCTTACTTAATTTAATTTTTTTGACTTCTTTGAAGAAATTTTAATACATATGAAGAGAAAGATATGTTGTTTCTCAAGTTTTATTTTGTGGATAAATTGTTGAATTATATGTAGAAAAAAAGTGCTATTAAGCTAAATTGCAACAACCTCTCCGGAGTTTGAACAGATGTTTGGACATAAAGAGTCATTGAGTTTCATACCAAATCAAGAAACATGGCAATTATTATAAGAAAAGGATAAATAAAATTTAAAAAATTCTCCATAATGAAAAAGGGTAAATTACATCCACACCCCATGAGATTGTCATAATTACAAGGATAAAATACACTTTGCCCCCTGAACTAACATTTACCCCCCTAAATTGATAAATATAACACTTACCCCTCAGTTGAACAAAAATACCCTTCATACCTTGCCAATTATATTATTTTTAATGTATTTTAGTATTTTACAGATTAAATTATTGTCAAAATATTTTTCAATAAATAAAAAATTTAAATTAAAAATAGAGTATAACTTAATATATATATATACATAATAGATACACAATAAGTATAATATAACAACAACTCATATATGCTTTTTAAAAAGAAATTGACAAATATATATGCTTAATCAAAAGTTCAATATTTTTAGAAAAATAAATAAATATATTCTATCATACTTTTTAAAGAAAATATATTCAAAAAATCGATACGTAATTATTTATTTTTATCTAAAAGAATAAATAGCTAAAAACTTAATTTTGTAATGAAAATTAATAAAAACATTTTATAATATTTTTTTGTGTAGTTATTGTACCCATTCATTGCTGAATTTTGAATCTGTAAAATACAATAAAATTTGAACTATTTAATTCACTTATTATATTTATTGTAGCATTGCTGAATTTTGAATCTGTAAAATACAATAAAATTTGAACTATTTAATTCACTTATTATATTTTACTTTATTAGAATTCAAGTATGTTTTTTCAATTAAGAAAATTTTAATTAAACTTAAAATATAAAATTATTTAAAAAAAATTCTTTGAACTAGATATACATATATATACAAGGACAATATTATCCAAAAATTTAACTATAAAGGTAAGTGTTACATTTATTAGTTTAAAGTTTACATTACTTGCCGAAAAAGTGTGAGTAGAAATTGAACAAATGCAAATTTATACGTTGGACCGAGTCAGATATATTTGATAAATGAATATAAATCGGATAATTGTTGCTCGAAATAAAAAATAAAAAATAAAAAATCAAGAATTTGCAAGCAATCAATGAGACTTTTCAACTCAATAATGAAAGATTTCAGCAAACACTGCCAACTTTACCCAAGTAATTAAAATATCTTATATACATTTAATTTGACATTTCAACAAATAATTAAGAAATGGGACCAACCAACAAGTACAATATAATCTTTTATTAATTAGTTGGTGTAATTACTTTGAGTAAAATCACACAATATAATTATGATCGTTTTTTTTTTGTATATAATATTACTAAAAATATCAATTTTTTTATTGTTAATTAATAATAGAATTACTTTATTAGTTAAAAAAAAATATAAAATTAAAAAAAAACTAAACAGACAAAGAACTGCCCAGCAAACCAAAAAAATACCGCCTTTGCCTATTTTTTCAAAGAACTCTATTTTTATAATTTTCTTTTTTTATATTTATTTTTCAAAAAATATGACCGTTGCAGTAAGAAAATTTTACCGTTGGAGGTGCAGTGCTGTAGCAACTAGCAAGAGGTTCGACCTACCCTTATTCTTTTTTTATATTTATTTAAATAATTTTTCAAGAAAATGTGACCGTTGCAGTAGAAATATTACCGTTGAAGTGTAGGTTTTCAAAGATATATCTTTATTCATCTTCCTAAACCTTCTCATTTGGGATTCACTGTCAGTTGCAGTCTCAAAGTGGGCTTTTCTGCCTACATTTTTCATGGAAAGTAGAATCTGCCTACATCCATGAAGATGGTCAATTGCCATTTCATTTTTCACTTTCTTTATGTTAGTAGAATCTGAGCTTGTGGATTTTTGCTTCAAGTTTTATGGAGATGTTCTTGAGACCGTGAAGAAATGATTGGATCAAGGTGCGCCAATCTGGTATCAAATACCACCTCTTTTTGGGTGATCAGAGGATTGTTGATAAAAATTATATCATCCGGCAAGAGCCGAAATTGAGGTAAAACAGTTCCACTTGTGATTAGGTTGGCCGGATGACTTTGGGTGGTTCACTGGCCTTGGGATATACAGTGGTGGTCAGTTATAAAAGGGCGTCAACCTCAGTTCTTGATGGGCAATCTCTCAGTGTCCTCGGAAACAATTGATACTCTTGGAGAGACCTACATGGTGCTCAGGGGCACAAATAGAAAAGTATGGCCTTTTCTCCTTCTTTAAGAATTATAACACCTGAATTTATATAGCCGAACAGGAAAATCTTTGGAATTTTTTCTTTATCTATCAGTGTTTCTCTTCACTGTTTTGGGAATTTTTGTGTCAATATGTGCTGATGTGCAAAGTTGTTGAAAAATGGTTGTATTTAGATTTTCTGATGCTTCTCTATTTCTGTCTTATATAGTTGCTCTTGCTATTGCTTTCTCATGAATGATTAATATGAGCTACCAATGAGATAGCTATTGGGTAGAATTTTTCCAACATATGGAGATGGATGCTTGTTGCAAGTCAACGACTGCCTTAAGGCCTTCCCAGTAAAGTCAATTAAATCACGCACTTAGTCCTATTCTCATCGGCGACAATATAGCAACCCAGTAAAGGAAGATAGGGAAGATGTATTTCTTTTGCCTACTATTTGTGTACGTTACATTTTTGCTGTATTACTTCATTAGACTGGCCTGTATTGGCTGTTACTGCCTATCCGCTGATTGCGGTTCCTCATGTCTCTATGTAACTTTTATAGTTCATCCCTTCACACCAAATTTGTGGTCCGTAAAGCTCATTGGTTTATTAGATCTTGCTAATCCATGTTGTTCCCTATACTTTAGTTGATCAACACAATATACACTTTGGTTATGCCTTTTCGGTTTCACATGGCAAATTAAATAGCAGAAGTTGGAATTGCTGGTGAGTCCCATAATAACCAAATCAAGCTTGTTCTCTACCTTGTTGGGGTCAACTCAGTTGTTGACACGACTAAATAGAGATGGTCCCCTAAGGGTTAAAAAATGACATAAAAGTGGATGATCAGATAGTTTAGCAATTTAGTTGTTTATCCCAGCCTGTGGTTCATATGGAGAAATTCTACATTGTGATATTTTCTGCATCCTACGATCTCAAGTATACATAATTATCAGCCATTTCTCTTTCTAATAGATTTATCCAAGTTGCAGGGGTTCCAAGGCTCAACACACCTCCACTTTTGTCTAATGCATCCCCGGCTACTACTCAAGAAAAGTTGATTGCAGCTCCAAAGCCACTTCATATGACTCCCAACCTGGTGAACCGGATTGATGATTTGTCTCAGCCATGGACTCGGTCACCTACCAAGTCTAAAATGGAACATGTCCTGGCAACATGGCATTTTATCTCGTCAGATCCACTCCTATCGGGGGGGATTTGCTGCTGGTATGTCCTTTTTGTACTAGTTGGATGCCTTAAAATGTCTGTACAAGTGAAATAAAATATATAGGATCTATTTATGGTTTATCCCCTATTGCTCGATTATTGTCATAAAACAACCTCAGGTTCTCTGTCTTCCAGGGACTCACTGCAGCTTGCTCCAATGCCTGAATCATACGACTTAGATAGAGGACTGCTTCTTGCTGTACAAGCAATACAAGTAAGTTTTGTTGTAAATCATGGGATTTGTTGCTTGCTTTTTGTACTAGTGTAGTTTGAGTCATAGTCTGCCAAAATCTGTAATGAGCACAAACTTGAATTTATACATAACTATTGCAGGCGCTGCTGGAAAATAAGGGACTTCTGGTCATAGTTGGAATTGGTTGTAAAATTGCAGCTAAGATAAGCAGCAGCTCTCATGCTCAGAAGCTTGCCATCGCAGTTCAGACGCAAGGAAGAAGGAGGAAGCGTTATACGCTCTTTAGCGTTTTTGTTCTATTAGAAACGCTTTTGTTATTTCAAGTTGTGATTTTACCTTATGCGTTTTAGAGCGTTTTTATTAGTGAGGCTTCAGTTAGTTTTGTTAGTTACAGCTTGAAGCCTTTATATATACTCTGTATTCATCCGTTCAAAGCAATGAAAACAGAGCATCAAGTTTGCAGTTTATCTTTCTTGAAGAATTACTCTCCTCTTACATTCAGCATGCTTATTTCCACTGCTTCCGCTTAGAAATTTTACATCGGTAAGAGGAGCTCTCTTTCCCGGCACACCAAATAGTTGCAGCTACTGAATTGAGTCGAAGAAAAGTGTGTAGTCCAACCTTTAAAAAATTGCATTCAAGTAAAGGGATTTTAATATATCTAGTTTAGCTTTTCACATTTTTATTCTATCATCAGGTGAGTAAGATGTTCAGAAGTCTGTTTCTTTCCAAATTCTGAAATTGATGCTTTTTTCAGTAGTTCTTCGCCAGTGCTTTATGTCTTGATGACAAGTATAGAAGCATTAGATGGAGAAATGTTTGTGATGCATGTTGGTAGTGAACTAGACCTTAGTTCCTTGCTTCTTGGATCTTTTCCTCATTTATTAACTGAATTGTCATCCTGCCCATTGTTACTTTAATTTGACTAACTATGGGCAAGTTTTCTTTACGAGAGACAAATTGGTTTATCATGTTGGTAAAAGTCCCTGTATTCTGCTCCTATTTGTTAAAACAGTTTCTCATTTTTTTCCTTCTTTTGTGTTCTTTTAAATTCTTATCGAGGTTGATCATTTACAAGATGTTCCAAGTCCTTCAAATTAAAGGGTTCATATACCACAAAGGTTTTATACAATTATATCTAACAAATAAGTCTTTTTATTAGTGATAATTAACTGGATTTGCTGATACAACTGATTGAAAATTGACGTATGATTTAATGCAGATCAAATATTTTTTTTTGGACTAAACTACCCTTATAATGGTGAAGATATATTTCCTCACATGTATTAACGCGTGAAGAAGTCTGAGGATCATTTGGTCATATTTGACCTGCAATAAGTCTACTTAATAAGTCAATTGGGGGTAGATAAGTATATAAGTCAGCACGAGATGCTGATGAAAGACACATGCCTGCATCTTTGAGGATAGATATCATTCATACGAGTGATCTTTGGTATATATAATGACATTTATGAAAGTCAAGGTAACTATTCACTCGTAGACTTTATATTATTTTTATTCCGACTTTATGACCTACGCTCATTTAAGATCTAAATCTGAGTGTTGGAGTGCGAAGGGGAAGGGGCCGCGCTAGAGAAAGGGCAAACTATGATGGTAAAGGGGAAGACACAGGGTGAATAAAAATATTCTTTGTTAATGCAATGATAATTTCTAATATAATGTCTTGAATTTATATTTTTTAATAAATATAATATCAATATTATTTAACTATGACAATTAAATAATTGAATATTTTCAATTTTTTGAATGTTTGAAAAATTAAATAGTAAAAAAAAATTAAATTCTAGATAGAGAAAGAATGTTGAGTGTGAGTGTATGTGTGAGAGAAATATATAAAGGATATTTTGGAATATCACATGTTAAATTCTTCGAATCCTATTGTTGAAGTTATATGTAAAATGAAACAAACTTATGGGGGGTAATTATATACTTATCGATTCTAACCGACATGTATTTGTCATTATGCGAAAACTCAAGGGATGTGGATGCAAAATAATAGTTTAGGTAATTTTAATGTTTTCAGTAGAAATTGAACCAATGCAAATTTATACGTTGGACTGAGTCAGATATATTTAATAAATGAATATAAATCGGACAATCGTTGCTGAAGTACGTGGATAAAAAATAAAAATCAAGAATTTGCAAGCAAGCAAGCAATGAGACTGTTCAACTCAAAGATTACAGCAAACACTTCAAACTTGACAATTTCAAAACGTATCCAAGTGATTAAAATATCTCATATACATTTAATTTTTGACATTTCAACAAATAATTCAGAAATGAGACCCAAGTAATTAAAATATTTTATATACATTTGATTTGACATTTCAACAAATAATTAAGAAACGGGACCAACCAACAAGTACAACCAGCTTTTACGAGGGTTGGTATAATTTGATGAATACAAGTACAACCTGTTTGTTATTTGAAAAATTATAAATATTTTTTTTTATATTTGATGAAATTATGTGTAATTTTTGAATAGAAGTATGTATCAACTTTGTCTTTTCTGTATTTTTTTAAATATTAAATTTTTTTAAAAATCTAGGCATGAAAAAATTTTAAAATTTTAAAATTATAAAAAAATTATCCACTTAGTCTATAAAAAAAATTAAAAATTTTAAAAAATAAATAAAATTATGATTCTTAATCCACAAGGCATTTTGGTCAGTTCACCATAAAAAAATTAATAAAAACCTAACGGATTGAGCTAATCGTCAAATGGCCGTTAAAATTAGGGGGTGTTGATAATTTTTCAAATAATAAGGTAATATTTGTAATTATGTCAAACCTCGAAAAAAATTATTGTTATTTACCCTATAAAAAATGTATATGTTTTGATTTTTCGGAATTTAACTTAAAGTTATAAGATTATTATGATAATTTTCATTTACAAACTCACGCTATCAATTAATATCTTAAAGGCAGATGTATTAGAGGGAAACTTTTGAAGATTTAAATTGTCGAGGGGAATATTTGATACCATCCTAATATTAAAGGGGGCAAAGTTAAATTAACTAAAAATTAATATCCTTTTATTTATGACGTACCTATTAAAGTTTGGTTAAAATATTTTTATTTATAATTTTATTTTATCATTATATAACATAATTTTATTGAGACAACGTGAGTCATGTGCAAAACATACGTTCTTTGAATAGTTACATGAAAAAAATTAATACAATTTTAAAAATTTCTCCATAATAAGATATTTGATAAAATATTCGATTTAGGATCTTTTATGTTATTTTTTTGAATTTTACCTGAAAATTACACACTTGTCATTTTCTTGTTTAAGTGTTCGGCCATTTATCCATGTATATAGCCATGTGTATAGCCACATAAGCCTAAAGTTGACTGGGCAATTTCGATATATAATATTAATTTTTTTGTATTATTTTATATATTTAAAAAAACATAAATTAATTTTCTTAATTTTTTTAAAAATATTTTTAACATCCTCTTAAAAACTTAATTTTTTTTAATTAACTTAATTATAAAAAAATATTTTTTTTAATAACTTGACATTGTTGCCGCAATAAAGGAGGGTGACGCCACTGTCCATCTCAGTGGAGGGCAACCGCAGCTGCTATGGTTGCCCTCCACCTCTAGGCAATGCCACCGCTCAAATATATGTTCGGACTGAGCGACGCCTGGAGGAGGGTGGGGTGTTTTTTTTAAAAAAATAATAATTTAATTTTTATATAATATAATTATATCCAACATGTTTTTCAACTCATGTATAAAGTCACATAGGATTAAAAAATATTCAGTTGGCATGACATGTTATTTGTACGACCAAAAATCAAAATCTCAACCATTGAAAGGCTGAATTTCATCTATTTTGAAATTTAACGAACTTAATAAAAAAATGACATAGTTATAGGACTAAAATAAATATTAGGCATAGCTAAACGGACAAAAAAAATAATTTTTTCTAGTTATAAATACCCTTTGTTGTTTAAATATTTTAAATACCCCACTCAGAAGAAAAAATAATTTATGTAGTCCATAGGCAGAGGTGGAAATTACTATATTATAACGATTTTTTTTTTAAAGAAGAGGTCTGAAAAAATGTAGAAGAAAAAAAACTGAGGGTGTGTAAAGTAAATAATCCAAGAGTATATAGTCTATTGACATATTTTATAAATTCATTTAAAAATATATATAAAAGTATAACTCATAATCGAAAATAGTATTTTAATCAGTTCACTATAAAAATTGAATAAAAATCTAAAAGAATGAGATCATTATTAGATGGACATTAAAAATTAGGAAACTATTTGTAATTTTCAAAATAATAAATGTGTTTACAGTTAGGTCTAACATTAGAAAATAAGGTTGCAACCTACCCTATTTCAAACGCAACATTCGAGAAACTAGTGAAATATTTGCGGAATCTATACTATTATAGACTCAAAATGGTAATGTTGATACCATTACGCTAAATTATTATAATATCAAAAATACCATTCAACTTCTCAACTCATGTTAAATAAATTACCTTTAGAAATTACACTAATTCTGATACCATTACACTAAATTTTATGACCATTTTAAAATTACGTAAAACAGATGACTAAATATGTCGAGATTTTTAAATTTTGGGATCATTTTGAAAATTTCATAAAATAAAGAGACTAAAAATATTGAAATTCTTATCCTATGAAACTAAATATATAATTTTGTCTTTAATTATAATTTGCAGAAAATATGACCAAACTGTACTAATCCAACATGGAAAAGATTGATTGTTTCTTCCTTGAGAGTGATTTTTCAACTTTATTTAGACTATTTTTCTTTCAATCACCTTTCCATTTCTTTCAAATTTGATGCCTATTATTTCTTTTTGTCTTTTTTTATTCAAAAAGTCTAAACGATTTCGACTTCAATCACAATCACGATTCCAGTATTATAGGCCGCTTATAAGGGTGATTTTCCACATACACAACCCCCACCCAACAACAAAAATTAAACCCACAAATTATCTGACTAAAAATGACTCATTCTTACCAACTGAGCCGACAAGTGTTCCACCAGTTTGATTATTGGATAGCAGTTAATATGGTAGTACCACAGATGAAAAAACGAAAATAAAAATCAATCGGCTCAAATAAAAACAAAATATACCTATAGAAATTTATGCAAATTTTACTTGATATATTTATTATTGTTTTTTTAATATCTCTGGCTACAATGGTCATTACATAATCTGAAAATAGCAAAATTAATTAAAAAATAAATTAAATATCAAAATAATATTAATGGTAAAACTCGAGTACTAATTAAATCATTTATAATTTTTTTAGGTACCAAAGTGATATTAATAGTGAGCATTGGCTACTATTTAAATAATTTATAATTATTCAAGCACAAAAGTAACATTAATAACATTAGTGCTATTTTTTGCATTCTTATCTTTACATTCATTGTTATGAACAAAGTTTGGTGGACTATTAATGGAGAATTGAAGTGGAAAAATTAATACAGCAGAAAGATGGAAGGTTATTATAAGTAAAGGATATACCGTCTTTTCATGAATTTAATGTAATTATACGTAAATTTCATGCAGTTTGATAATTTATATTTAATATTCATGGTGTTTATTTTCGTCTAACAAATAGATTTGTTCGTCATTCAAAACTTACCGAATTTACATAAATAAAAATTTATATTTATCCAAATTAACTTATTACTGGTCAAATAAATTTTTATTTGACCGAACTACTATTTCCACTGTACACAGAACCAAACGTAAAAAATAAATAAATTTACACTATTATTTAAGTCAGATGAATTTATAGTAATTATCTTCGATTGGTAATATAAGCGCGGACTAAAATATTCTTAAATATATTTATTTTTGTGGGATGGGTTCATTTTAATTATGCATATTTAAATTTTATTTAATTTTTTTGCTTAATTTAATAGAAAATATAATAAAAAAATTAATTATGCACCCATATTAAGTATGTTTGTATAATTGAAACGTGCACAAAACCAAAAGTGGGACCCGGGCGCTGTCTACTGTCCCCAGCCCCCACTCCGGTTCAATGAATAAATAATAAAGAACATCACGTGACTATGCTAATCTCACCCTACGTATAATTCTTTTTTGAATTTACTATCATATAAAATTCCTCATCTCAAATATTTATTAATTGCTCTTAAATATAGGCGTTATTATGCTTAAAATATGACAAAAAGTATCGAGATTTTTTGTTTATTTATTTTTTAAATTTTTAGTTGATGAGTTAGATATATATATTTTTATTTTGATTAAGTGAGTTACGTGCATCGTTGTACTGTAAATTTTAGGGATAGTTATACTTTTTTGTTCTAAGGTTTGGTGTAACTATACATAATTTTTTTGTGATTTGAAAAATTACATTTAGTACCCCTGAGGTTTGTTTCTGTTTAACAAATAAGTCGCTCCATTAGTCGAAATTAACAAAATCTGCTGATATTAATAAAAGAATCAGAAAAAAAATCTATATAACCCCCAGTTGGCTTATTACTAACTTATTGTAGGTCAGATAAATCTTTTTATGATCAAATTATGCTCATACATCTTCATGTGCTAATATATGTGAATAGGTATATTTTCACTTTTATAAGGATAGTTTAGTTCAAAAAAATTATTTGACTTGCAATAAGTCAATCGAGAGTAAATATCAACTTTCATCCAATTTTTTTTTATTAATATTAATAAATTCAGTGAATTTTATAATTATATCAAACTTTAGAAAAAGGGAGTGTAATTATTCCTAATTTTTTTTAAATATTAATAATTATAATATTTAATATTAATGACCAACAATTAATCAAAATGACTTTTCAACTCAGTGCAATTTAAAATTTCAACAAAGAGGTAGATTTGCGTGCCAATAGATTTAGTAATAATTTATATAATAATGGATATTTTATTATTAAATAAATATATAATTACTGCAATTGAGATTTAGTAATAATTTATATAATAATGGATATTTTATTATTAAAATAAATATATAATTACTGCAATTGCTAATCATTTATTGTTAGAACAGACAAATAATCATTACTAAAAAAAAAAATCAAAGCACATTCGCTACATATTTATAATTAAAATTTTATTATGTTTATTTAACTAAATATAAACTAATAAAAAAATTAATTTTTAATGTATGACTAAAAATAAATAAAAAAATTAATTACGGACATAATTATCTTGTGAAAAAAATAAATATAATTTAGGTTTGTTTTAATTAATTAATATTACGAAAATAAAAAATAATTAGTTTAAGGGGTCGAGTTTTATTAAAGAGTATAAATAAAAAAGTATATTATTGTCTAGCCATCAAAGTTTTTATTATTAATTTTTTAGATATAATTACTTATTTTTATAATGAATATATTCTAAACATATTGCTATGCTTTTTCCCCATTATTGTAAATAATATTATATTTTATCTAAATTATTGTGTTATTTTAAGCATCTATGTTAATTAATTTGTAAGTTTTTATATAAATTAAATATAAAATATATTAAATAATTCCAATTAGAATTTATTAGTTTTATATTATATTTTCGATATGAAATTATATAAGAAAAAAACTCTACGAATTGTCATCTATCCCCTTCCAAGTGGTTGTACAGTAGGTTACCGTGCTACCTCGGGTGAGCATATAAGTTCTCTTGTGGTCTTACCTTGTTCTCCATCACGCTCTGCCTGCGCGGAGACACAGACACAGAGAGAGAGGAAACTATGGCGGCGACGGCGGCGGCGGCGGTGTCGCAATGCTCAATCGCCGGCACGGCGAAGCGGAAAAACCGACCACATTTCACCACTCTAAGCAGCAGGAGACACAGGAGAGAGAGGAAACTATGGCGGCGACGGCGGCGGTGTCGGTGTCGCAATGCTCAATCGCCGGCACGGCGAAGCGGAAAAACCGACCACATTTCACCACTCTAAGCAGCAGAATACAGTTTGGAAGCATCAATTTCAGGCCTGGTAAGCAATTGCTGTTAGCTCATGCAGCTGCTGATGGTGGTAGCATGGGAAATGGTGCTGCTGTTTCCATCGCTCAGAACTCATCTCCTTCTCCTCCGCAGCCTCCCGCTGCTAACTCTCGGTAGGTACATTTTTCTCTGTGTCTCTGTGTGTGCGTGGGTTTGTGTGTGTGATTCTAGCATGCACGGGGAAAGAGATTTAAGTTTTTTCTTCTGAAAAGAGGGTCCTGGGATTTGTTTAATGATTTTGAAGTGATGTTTACATGTGATTTTCTTTGGTGATTTCCCTTTTTCCTTTGGTCTTGTATCGATTAGCATGGACTGCTTTTTTATTTTAAAAGATAGTGTTTCTCTCTTGGAAATAATATCTGTAGTTTAATTCGTTACTTTCTGCTGATGGATGTTAGAATTTTGGAACTACAGTATTTCATTTGGAGGAATTCTTATTTCGTTTTCATCTGGGGATGTCGTTATACTCTGAGTAGTACATTATACTATTTTATTACTTAGGACTATTTGTATCTTATATAGTTTGAACTGAATTATCTCAGGACAAAACGTCATACCATCTCAGTATTTGTTGGGGATGAAAGTGGTATAATAAACCGAATAGCTGGTGTCTTTGCTCGTCGAGGCTACAACATTGAGTCTCTTGCTGTTGGGCTAAACCAGGACAAGGCACTTTTCACCATTGTTGTCTGTGGAACAGAAAAGATTTTGCAACAAGTTGTAGAACAACTTAACAAGCTTGTGAATGTCTTAAAGGTATGTCTCTATATGTGAATTTGATATGTGATTACATTATGTTTCAGCTTTTCATTCTTCAGCAGTCTTTTGGGGTTTTCAATATTTTCTCTCCAACTAATGTTATTTCATTAGAGTATGATCTAAACCATCAATAATAAAGATGGGATCTATCTGTTTGCTATCACAGGTGGAAAGCCACTTTGATTGCATCCTTGATGCTTAAGAATAGGTCTTCTAGGTCTTTGTTATATAGTCCAATTTGAACCATCTTTCTCCTTGTAGTTGCTATATGCCCTCTGAATAGATTGGTTCTATTTCATGTCAGGTAGAAGATTTGTCGAGAGAACCACAAGTGGAACGTGAACTAATGCTCATAAAGCTCAATGCAGATTCCAATACAAAAGGCGAAGTATGCAAAAGTTTTCCTTTCCTTTTTTGTCTTCTCCAAATTACATGTTATCTTATATTGTCTTGAATGAAAATGGGTCGTACAAAGTGGATATAATCTGCAAAAAATTGAAGGAGAATATTTTGCTAGATGGAATCCTACGTAGCAGGAAAATGATGTGACAGAAGACCATTTGTTACTGTATTTGTACATTTAAGCTGCACAGGGGAGTCTGGGACTTGTCTGACGTGTCAGAGAGTCTGTGTTCTCTTCCATGTGGCATGATAAATGGAGTCTAGGAGGAGCATGCATACATATATTTGACAAGGTTGATTTGGTTGACCTTGAGAAGCTTGAGCTTAAGCTAGCTCTATTTGTGAACTTGTTCGTTAGAAGATTTTGGGACTGCATCAGGCTCATGTTTGATTTGATTGCATGTATTAAAGTTACATAGTTGGCTAAGGACCATAATCTCTATTTGGTTGGACTAATTTCAGAAACCAATTGTTGTTTGCAGAGCCTGAACATATTTAGTTATGAATTTACTGCTTGGTATGATCCAATCGTTTTTGTCTTCTCATTGTACAGACTAAGTTTTCTAAGTGTCTCCTTCGAGGGTTCTCTGACATTATTATAATGAACCCGTGCCTCAATCGCGTTCAATACAGCTGAGTATGTTCACAAAGTATAACTGTGGTTATTGTTTTGATGTTTGGCCCTTAATTTTCAGATTATGTGGTTGGTGGACATCTTCAGGGGAAAGGTCGTGGACATATCAGAAAACACTTTGACCATTGAGGTTGAGTTTTATTTTCATGTCTTCCATATTATTCTGCTTGATTTGGCTTGTAAAAAACTGTCTTCTGAGTTGATGGATAATTGATGTGTGAGCTATGAAACCAAAATTAAAATATTAAGGTCTGTTGGAATAAAATGTTTCCACTAATGCTTTATGGATTTCATGTGTAGCATGTCATGTGAAAATCTTAGACTGAGCAGAACAAGTTTGGATCATTCACCAATTAGAGCTAAATTAATTTTGTTTCGTAAAAACTCTGCCATATTAAATGGTGAGTTTAGTATATTCTTCCTCCTGAAAAATGTGTCTAAATTTGATAATTGAATTTACTGAAAATCTAACCAAGTTGAAAGTTGTTGTACCATATGGATGCAAACATTCAAATCCATGATCATTAATTTAGATTTGATAAAACATTCAAAGACTCACTTCCATCCCCGTATTCTTTTCTTAATTTAGATTTGTATACTTTTGTAAGATGGAGCTTGTTATCTTGAATTTGCCCTCCACTCTACATTTGTGATTAATGAAATTTTCTTGCTTCAATCATTTGTAGCCCTGCATATGCTTATACTTAAAAGTTTTTTGCCTGTGGTTGACATAGGTCACTGGAGACCCTGGGAAGATGGTAGCTGTATTGAGAAACCTCAGAAAGTTTGGTATTAAAGAACTAGCAAGAACTGGGAAGGTAATATAACTAATTTGGTCATGCTGCAGTAAAGGATGAAGGTAGGGTAGGATGCTTGCTTCGCGTTTTGCTTGAGTTCAACCTAGCCATTTTAAATCGGCATTGTATGATTTCCCTTGTGGTGGATGAACATATTATTTCGCGCGGCATGGGAGGTGAGGGGTGGGGAGGGATTAGGGACATTGTTTGACTATGTTGTGGAGATTAGCAAAGTATTCCAGAAGGTCTGTGCTGCTTATTTTGGACATAGATTAAGGAGACTCTCCTATTCTATTCGAGTCAATTCAAAGGTTAAAGAGCTTCCAAGTGTGTTCTTTTTCTCCTCAAATAATTATTAGCTACCAGTGTCATTTATATGACTTCTGAAATTAATGGCATTCATAGATTGCTCTGAGAAGGGAAAAGATGGGCGAGACAGCTCCATTTTGGAGGTTTTCTGCAGCTTCTTATCCAGATCTTGAAGGAACAATACCCATTGAGACTATTCAGGCCAGTGCGAGTCAGAAAGTCATTGAGAAGTACACTAATGGCGACCTTATTGCTTCCTCTGGGGTACATAATCTGAACTAGTGTTGTATTCTATTTATGTTCTTCTGGATTTATCTTATTTGTTGCCTCTTAGTGATCAGTGCCTGTTGGTCAATTTCCACTTTTAAGCATGAATTTGATGAACATGAATTATAACAACAGTTAGAGAAACACGCTGCACTGCTTTACATACAGATAAAATATGGGGATAATTACATTAACAACCCCTCAATGATGGTTATATTGTAGACATCACCCCTACTGCTTGAATAATCAAACTGACACTCTATGTTAGCATAGTACTGAGTGTTTGGTGTAATGAAACTATCATCGACAAGGGGTGTGCCTAATAATTCAAAAAGTAGAGGTGATTCTGTAATTACGTTGACATTCTAGTTTACCTTGTCATTCTATTCAATCTCATAGTATGTTAAATCTGTATTTTGATATTTATTTTTCTGACGAGAATTTGTCATCATAGCTAATGAGTGTACTAGGTAATGAAAATGTCTATCTCCACTTTCCATATCATTTGCATTTTGTTTTACACTGAGATTTTTGGATTAACTGTCGCATGTATTCTTGATTGCAGGGTGATGTTTATCCTGTGGAACCTGATGATGGCTTCTCTAATCAAGTTCTTGATGCCCACTGGGGAGTTCTCTATGATGAAGATGTAAGAAACTTTCTCTGAGATGGGATAAGTTAGTTTTTGTCTTTTCCTGGCTCTTTTCTCCTTTACAGTTCATGTTCTAGAGAAGCAATTTTGGAGACTTAGCCTGTATAGTTCTTGAAACAAACTAATTTATTTTTTACTTTAAGTTTATCCGTCCAATAATGAAATTCCAGTTTTGAACCAACCTCTTCTTGGCATGTTCTGAACCTATACAAGGTAGTAGCCATTCCTATTCTGAAACTTCACTTTCACAGTTTCATGATTGTCAAATTGTTTATTTAGATCAGAGTAGAAGTTAACTTTAGATCCTTTGTTGCATGATGCAACATCTGATATGATGGTTCTTCTCGTTTGTGATGCATTGTTTTATTCTTGTATTTCTGCGACAGTCAAGTGGGCTTCAATCACACACTTTATCCTTGCTTGTCAACAATTCTCCTGGAGTTTTAAACTTGGTCACTGGGGTCGTATCACGAAGAGGGTATAACATTCAGGTCGACTTGGTTCAATTAATAGCTTACAGGCTTTCCTTCCATTCGTTGATGGTTTTCTGATTGTCTCCTAAACTATTTCTCTAAATTTTCTGTTCAGAGTCTTGCTGTAGGTCCTGCAGAAACAGAAGGGATTTCACGCATAACGACTGTTGTCGCTGGAACAGATGAAAGTATTGGCAAATTGGTTAAGCAATTCTATAAGTTGGTGGATGTCTATGAGGTCAGGCAAATTGATTACAACATCAATTCCTTTCCTTTTATTATGTCTTAAGATTAATGATCTATTTGCTTAGAGGTCTTACCGAAGAAATTTACTTCCCCTATGAAGTTCATGGTGCAATGAGACATACTGTGCTTGTTATCAACAGAAGTCGTAACACCGACTTCTTGTTTTACATTAATGTTTGGGGTAAATTACAACAACCTCTCCTGAGTTTAGCATAATTTCGAATATCTCCTTATTGTTTGAAAAATTACAAATTTTCCCTTGGTGTTTGATGAAATTATTAATCCTTTGATAGAGGTATGGAATTGTCAATTTTGCCCTTACAATATTTTTTTAAAAAAAATTAAAGCTTATAAAAAATATCAAAAGGGGTGGATGGAAAAATTTTAAAAATTATAAAAAAGTTATCCACTTAGTCTATAAAAAAAATTATAAAATTTTAAAAAATAAATAAAATTATATTTTTTAATCTACAAAGGCATTTTGATCCGTTCATCACAAAAAATGGATAAAAACCTAACGGATTGGACTAATTGTTAGACGGCCGTTAAATTAAAATTGAGTACTTTATGACATCATTTTTGCTATTATTTCCTTCCTTTCAGTAAGTCAATTTTCGCCCCCTACTCCACTTTCTTTCTTTTTGTAGGATTTTCTTTTTCACTTCATAGATTGAGACTTCTAAGAGAATCTGAAATTGACAATTTTTTTTTTAATTTTCCAAATTTGAGTGCTTGAGGACATATATCATTTTATCATTAATTATGTTTTACGATTGATAATATCATACCAAAAGAATCTAGTAATTAACTTTATAAAGAATATAGTAGCTTCATATTACTAAATTAGAGAAGGGTGTCTATAGATTTCTTTTCATTTTCACATAAAAAATGATTAAAAGCATATAGTTTGGTTTTTTTAGAAATTTCTTCTTTATTTTTTACGTAAAATATAATAATAATGTATTGTGTCTCTTTCCTAAATATTAAAAGAGGAATCAATTTAAAATTTGAACTACAGATGATTTTTGGAAGAGTACAAAATAGTGAATGACCAACTCACCCCTTAAACTTCTTCATATAATAAATAATGTTCACTTTGGAGGTAATTGTGCTACTCATATATATACATAGGTATATGTATGCAAATAAAATAATTATGGTACACAAGTAAATATTTTGTTTCTTTAGTTCAAGATAAAGGGTTGATAATTATATAATATTATCACTCATTATATGATTTAGTCAATATGAAAAAAATTAAATACACAAGATTTAAATAAATAAGTATATCAAATATTTATCAGCAAAAGATAAAGGATATTAACATGTTGAACTATATACTAAACACAGTCCTTTTGCATATCATAAATATTTAGTCTCGATTATATTAAGATATGTTGAATAGTTCAACACTCTCAAAGAATCAGTCTCATTTAACACACAACTATATAATTACTGTTGAGAGTTTAATAAATATTAAAATTAATTGATTAGACAATAAAAAGTTAAAGATTAATATTATATGCTAATAAATAATCATAATAAAAAGTAGATCATTGTATTATATTACACACCAACTCCAATATGAAGATACCATACGTGTTTATGGTAATCATTAATACAATAATAAATTAAATAAAACACTATTAATTTTGTATTTGTAATCTATTGTAAATTCATTATGTTGGTTACTAAAGGCTCTAACTTAATAATTACTACTTAGTCATTTAGCTACTAATAAAACCGACTTATTTGACTTTCTAAAGATTTTGGCTAAATTTGATTATAATTGTCAATATAAATATTGCAAAATAAAACATAATAAAAGAAGAGTCTATGATTGGTTAATTGGACATTTATTTAAAGTTCAGTAAATTCTACACTTTATCAATAATTACGATGTCTATCAAATTACTTAAGTGACAACTATTTATAGTTTACCTATTATGACCTTATTAATAATGTCTTACCTATTAATTAATAAGGTTATAATGGGTAATGTAGAAAATACAAGAAACCTTTTGAGGCATTCAACTTTTATGATAGTATAGATAGATAGATATAGATATAGATAGATTGATATAGATACATATAGAATATGACCATGACCCTCATATTTATGAAAGCTAATTTCAGATTGGCAACTTTGAGTCTGCGATCTAAAGTTCAAAATTGTTCATTTATCAAGTCATTTTATATATAATACAAGCATATTCTTGAAGGGTTCATATTTTTCCATTTTTATTAGGAGTCGAGTTGACTAACAGAAGATACACTGATGAATACTTTCAGGTTCAAGATATGACACACTTACCATTTGCTGAGCGTGAACTAATGCTGATTAAGATTGCTGCAAATGCTGCTGCAAGAAGGGATGTTCTTGACATTGCCAGTATTTTCCGGGCTAAACCTGTTGATGTCTCTGATCATACAGTAACACTTGAGGTAGCTCTCTTGCTGGAATATTAGTTTTCCACTGAACAAGTTCCTTCGCATTTAATTCTTACTAAGTTTAATTTCACTTAGCATATCTGGTGTGACATGAAGAAATATTTTTAACAACGCAAAGTGTGCGTGTGTTTTGCAAATGTGCTTGCTTGTAGTTATAGGCAGGTACGTCTGTCGATATAGTCTTGTCGTCAAGCTCTGATGACAAATTTTTTTAATTAGTATCTTTTTCATTGTTTCCTTTACATACTTGACAATGTTGAAGTCCACCAGGTATAACAATGAAGCACCTTCCCAGCTCTTTTGTTTTGACAACCTATTTATTACGTGGTCCACCACTCATTTGCAAATATTTGATATTGATGAGCCTATGTGCATCCTTTGACCTTCTCATGTTTACCTTCACAAGAAGGCTAAGTCCAGTTCTCTGTTTTTATGTCCTAATGTCAAATGAATGAAATGGTTCCTTTATCGAGATCACTTCGTCCTTGATTAATTAACTCATCACTTGGTAAAGTTGCTTCTCTCGACCTTTCTTCAGTGAACTATGTCCTTCCTGTCAACGTAAAGAGGAAAGAGATGAATTATGAATAGTTTTGCTGTTTAACATAATCTTTGCAGATTTATTGTGCCAAAGTTAAGTATTAAACCTGAAAATTGAAGGATTTCTGGTCTTCATCAGTAAGGTTTAGCAGGCAATGAAGCATGCTAAGGTCATACAAGATTATACAAATGATAATTTAAGCCATTGTATGTTAAAAATTGATTTTAGATGCAATTGTAAAGTAGATACGAATAGACAGCGCCATTCAAGAATTCATCATTCTTTTGCAGTAATGTTTTTGGCATTATTTCTCTGTCTAATTATTTGTTTTCTCAATTTGTTCTTATTCATTTCTTTACCGATGGTTAATTTTTTCTATTTTATTTCTTCCAGGTAACTGGAGATTTCAATAAAATGCTTGCCCTCCAGAACCTGTTGGAGCCATATGGTATTTGCGAGGTGGGTTTGCCCATATCATATCCTAATTAACTTGTCCTGCATGGCTTGGTCATACAGAGTTCCCCTGTTCTTGACCTTCCTTTCAGTGTGCCTGAAATATATCTCAATGAAGTGGTTTAAGTTTTATTAAGAAATTGGAAATATTAGTTAATTCAGTTGATCATTTAAATTACAGATTAATTTTTCATGCTTCTGACATTGGACCCTTTTTTTTAATCTCTTATCAAGGTGGCACGGACAGGGAGGGTGGCACTGGTGCGGGAATCAGGCGTAGATTCCAGATACCTCAGGGGTTATTCTCTTTCCTTGTAGTATTGCCCGGTAACAACTGCTCTATTCCCATGTTGTCTCAGGCTCTCTCACTCTCTCGCTAATTTCTGCAAGCAAAACTGCTGATGTTTGTACTGTAGATTTGGCTGCGTGACTAGAAAGAGACGATGTTCTTATGTGCTTGTGACTGGTCAATATGAGGGAATTGTTCTACAATGTTACTGTTGTTGTATTGCTGATTGATGCAATGAGATGGTCTACAAATGTAATGGATGCCTTAGTTTTATGAGTAATGGTACTATTGACTTCTCCTTGCCTTTCTCCTCCCACCGGCCCATGCAACTCTTTCGCATAGGAAAAACCCCTTACACCCCCACGTCATGTTTAGCTACTGTAAAGAAGTATAAATTCAAATGAAATACAAGATGACAGGCCATTGTTAAACTCAAATCTTGAAGCTTTCTTGTAATTTCTGGAAGGAGAGTACACTACTTGAAGCGCGCACTGCTGTAACACGATTTCTATACTCATAAAAGAAACTCTTCTTCACTGCAACTCTTCCTTCATAAACAGAGCTTCGAGCAAGGCGGTGTTCTTCAGGTTTAACAGAGACTTGAATGTAATTCTTTACAGGTACTAGTGGATTAGTTAACATGGAACTTTGAAATTTATTGATTTAGGAGTTTTTGTTGGGAAGTTATTCACAGCAGAAGTTGCCTATGTCGTTTGTGAATACTTCCATCTTCTTGTTAATTCTTTCGTCCACAGATGATTGTTTGGCAGCGGTGCTGTTGGCTTATTTTTTGCATGCAAATGGTTGTACAACTACCATTGCGCTCCTAGGATCATATGCAGTCAGTGTTTAGACAAATGATGATGGTTTGCTACTTACTAAGACAGAAACATAGATGGAAACAAATAACTCTTTGAAGAAAAACAAATCATTCTTGCAATACCAGGAGACATTCTAGGAATTAATTCTATTAACATATTCAATTCTTGGCCTTTTGATCATTGAGCACTTTCAAGGAAATTCAAAGACCATACTGTCGCAAGTATCTCAAGAATTACTTTCTGCAAAACCGAGCCTCAGAACTAAGAGTTCATTAATCATGCATTCTTGTCTTATTTCAACTCTAGTGAACTTCAAGTAGCTCTCCAAATGACTAAGAATAATTTGAGGTGTACTGTGTAAATTTGTGCACCCAAGTGAATAACATCTCATCTCTTTATTCAGAAAAAACAGACAAAACAAACATGTTTTCATTCATGGGCTACACAGACAACCTGCTTGCCTATATTTTTTCCAGAAAACAGTCCAGCAAAGGCAGAAGGACCACTTTCCAACCCCTCGCTTATGTCCTCTAAATATGTTATCTTCCCTTGCTTGTAAAGACAACCAACATCTTCAAGAAATTTCGGGTACAAATGCAAGAAATCGCTCTGCAGAAACCCCTGCATTCTTACACGCTTTGTAATAAGATTGAATAAGTTTCGGATCCCTTGTGGATCCGTCATGCTGTGCTGAGACACCATCCCACAAATAGCAACCCGGCCATGAACCCTCATGTTGAGCAGCACGGCTTCTAGCATTGCTCCACCCACGTTCTCAAAGTATATGTCAATGCCTTGCGGGAAATATCTGTTTTTTGGTAAAAATGAGATGATACATACAATTAAGATGTCCATGATGGAGAGAGAACAATCGTTGTTTCCAATTTCAAGCTATTTCAAGAAGAAGGATAATTACACTTGTTCCCCTAAGGTTTAGGCATATACCCTTCAATTTTGAAACACTACTCTATCCTTGCAGTCATATTTCACGTTACAAATTCCTCCTTGACGGACTGATTGATAGGATGAATGTGTAATAGTGGATTTTTTCTTATAATATGTTCAAAATTTTAGTGGTTGTGTTCATGTAATTATTCCTAAGAAATTAATCCAGTGACAGCCCCAAAACATCGACATGTTTAATTCTTTTAAGAATTGGACTAACCTTTTAAGAGCTGCATCAAGATCCGGTTCTTCTTTGTAGTTGAAAGCTTCATCAAAACCAAGCTTATTCTTCAAAAGATCAACCTTAACAATTACAAGAATCCGCAAATTGAAAATAGGCCTCCAGAATCACTGAAAATCTATATGCATAAAAGATGGCTAAGAGAATGATGCATTTGAAACTTCTGTTAAGACACTCACTTTCTGGCTGGTCCCTGCACTGCCAACAACATAGCAACCGTGTAATTTAGCAAGTTGGCCGACGAGCTGCCCCACAGCTCCAGATGCAGCTGAGACGAACACATATTCATTCTTCTTAGGGGCACAAATCTCGTAGTATCCAACATAAGCTGTGAAGCCTGGCATGCCTATATCATGTCATTGATCAAGTTATTGCCTCAAGTAGCAGTACGAAAACAGACACACACACACACACACACACATTATAACCTAACATAAACACTTGACTCCTGTATAAACACAAAGAAACACATTGCATTGCTTAACATTACATACAGATAAAATACAGGGATAATTACATTAACGACCCCCTCAAACTTTGGTTAAATTACAAAAATCACCTACCGTTTGAATAATGACACCGACATTCTATATCAGTGATGTTTTCATAAGACTGCGAGATATTTGACTAAATGAAAGCATCACCACCTAGGGGCATGTATAATCATGGAAACAACAGAGGTGACTTCTATAATTTGACTATAGTTGAGAGAGTGTAAATGTAATTATCATATAAATATATATGAATTCATTTACATATTAGGGAATAGTTCTCTCTTCAGGAAGACATGTAGACGTCAGCAACTGAAACCCTCTTCTCATAATGTCTTGATCAATATCATGTCACAGTATACAAGGTAAAACTGTTACTATCTTGCAATGCCAACTTTGTCGTTTGGACACTAAAGCTTACATACCAAGGAGGCCGATGTAATATGATAGTGGTATAGTATCTGGCTGAACCTTCCTCAACTGTTCCGGTTTGTAAATTAAGCTGTACTCTTCCCAGCCAGTAAAACCCGAAACAATGTCTCCTGGTTTGAAGTTTGGGTTGTCAGAGTCGACCACTTTGGACACACCGAATCCTTCAACAACCTTTGTCAAAGAGTAGATGTTAAGCATTACTTGGCAACATGAATAGCGATACCGTTTAAGTGAATTTAGATTGAATGAAGACAAAGTTCAAGGATGTAAAACTCTCCCCTTCTTCTTGGTCCTAAAGCTTACAACAACTAGTGCTGCTGTTAGCCCATACATATCCACTAGTGTTCTTACACCAATTTTAATGCACTAAAGGGAAACCGCTCCGCAGAAAACTGATTACAAGAGTGAGAGACAACAGTTTTAATGTTGAGGAAGTTCGACAAGCATCGAAAACAGTGTGAAATAAATTAGATTATGATTTAATAGTTGGCCACATAAAAGACGAGTGCGGACGTGATATCAGTATGTGAAATGAAAGTGCATACAGATACTTCAGTCATGAAAAAGCAAAATCACAGCAATATTTGAGGAAAATTCGATTCTTTGGGGCATACGGTGAGGATGAAATGCTTGTAGAGGGATCCCATACATGTGGCTTAGCCTTTGGAGCAACAATTATAGTTATTGCTGCATTAATTGATTGGTTGATTTTCTTAAACTAAATACTAAGTGTAATATATTCATCATGTGATTAGCTCGAGTTTGATTCGTTCTAACTAAAAGTTTCCACTAAAACTAATAAATACAAGTAATAAACTGTTATAAATAAAATACACTCTGAAGTGCGGTCCTAATATATTTAGTATCCAACTCTTCAAGTCAAAGAAAATGAGGTACAAACTACAGCTCAACATGTTTCCCACTTCAAACCATGCAACACGTAAATATATATACATCTCAAAATGAACAAAATCAAACCTTTGGGGAGAAAAATGAGAATAAGAACTCTTACAGAGCCAGGAACAAATGGGGGCAAATAGGAGCCATGAAAATCTCGCATTCGGGCACGCATGTAAGGGTCACAAGAGAGGTAAAGGTTCTTGACCAAGAATGCACCAGACCCTTTTGGAGCCTCCAGCTTCATCTTCTTCCCCAACTTCAACTCCATGTCTGTTTCCTTTGGAGCTCCTTCTATGTATCCCTTCAATATTATCTGCTTATTCTCCACTACTCTCCCTATATTTTCACCCATTTCCCCCCTTTCTTTGGGGCAAAAAGATGAAATTCCAAGCAATAAACTTGAAACCCACTAATGGGTTTTAGCTACTATGGAGATTTCTCTTCAATTTTCAGAAGGAATTTGGACCAGAATTTGGTTTGGACAATGATTTGGTTAGTGGTTGGCTACTACCCATGCCAAGCAATTATTACGTAACTACTACAGTTATTGTTTGTGTTGGTCAATATCAACAGTGGTGGCGCCAGCTACAAAAAGTTCTATCATTAGCTACCAAAGGTGGGTCAGAATTCCTGTAATTAAAAGTTATTTTTACAATAGCAGTATATCATTAAAGTCTTCAAATGATAGAATCAGCAGCAAGGATTAAACAAAAAAATAAACAGCTGATGATTACAACTATTCTCAAGTAATTTCTTTTAGTTTTACCTTTCTACATTCACTCAAAAACAGATAAAAATGTACAGTTCAATACAAAATTTGAGAGAATATAAAGCCAACATGCATTTGTTGGAGAGAGAACTGAAACCAAACACAAGGATAGAGAAAACTAAAACAATTTCTCTTCCCTGTCTCTGTCTTGTTGATAAATACCATACAACTTTACAATAACATCAAAATCTACAACAATTTTTTCAGTTTGTTCACAGCAGGTTCCTGCTTCATAATGGCACTCTCAGCCGGATTGCTCCCGCTGCATTAGACCATATCATGTTCCTCTGAAATGAAAACTCAAGTCAACTAACACAAATGATTCAAAGTGGTGCGGAATGGTGTCTATCAACCGTTGGATGTGTATAAGATGAGGTCATTAAGTAAATGACAAGAAACTTCTCAGGCAACAGAACTGTACAGTGAGATTCAAATGTGCGGCATCAAGGACTATGTAGATTTCTCAAGTGGTCAACCACATCACATGAACCACTCAGCCGCTGAAAATCAGAGCGGTGAAGGAGATTTGCTGGGGCGGGGTAGGGATTGTTGTTGCCTTTGCGATTCATAGATGTAAGCTTGCCTGTAATGCTATAGCGCACGCGTATACGGTGACATTTGGCCTCAGTTGAGCAGCTCCCATGCACTTTTACTACTAGCATAACTTCCTTGTCCCTGGCATCTTCACACCAAAAGTTTTGTGGCACGCCGTCAACAAACTCTTCTAATGTTTGGTATTCCTCATGGCTGATTGATATTTCGGCAATATGATCAGGTTCAATAATTCCAGCAGCTGGATTGACCTGTTTAATTCGCACCATGTTAAGAGGAATAGTTCTTCACAAAAGCAAAGGTCGAGAACAATACACTTATTGCATGTTCTGAGGAAAATAAGGATTTGTTCGGCAAACAAAATACAATATGAGATTCATAACGATGCTTGTAACTGTTTCAACTCAACCGATTAATTAGTGCCTCAGAAGTCTGCTAATCATGTTGCACATTTGGCATGCCTTCTCAAACTTACACAAACAATAAATGTATTTCAACAGAATAATGATCGGCTCATGTATGGTTTAACAAAGACTGTATTTTTGGGAGACTCAATCCTTGTGTTTGAATCATAATATTTTATTCAAGAACCATTCATATTAAAAAGAAATTCCTCCTATATTTTTATTTCAATTTTATAAAAGGTATATAGGTGCCCGATGACAGCTGTGCAAAAACTCTAATGATTTTAAGACCAACAGCCCAGATTAACACACGTTGGCAAGTGACCAGCTAGTTGCTTGAGCAGTATCAAATATAGTAAAAAATAAATCAGAAAATTACCTCAAGCCACCGGGGGAAGCCAAAACCACCTCTTGGGCAATGGTCAGAAGCTTGTCCATCCTCCTTAATGGTAGATAGACCTTCACAAATTATTTCATATATAGCTCTATCTTTCTTGCATTTGTTCGTGATCCTCAATATGGATGTATCCTGGTTCTGAAGGATTATGTTATTTGTACTGACAATGGCTTCTGGAACTTTGGTTAGTTCTTCAAGCAAACGCTTGATTTTCTCATTTGATCTGATGATTTCTCCAAACTCTTGTCTTCTCACTGACTCGTCAACTCGAGCTACCTCCACACTGAAAATGCATCGGACAGGCTTGTGATCGCTATCAGTTACATCCATGCATGCTTCATACCTGTCATAGATGGCAAGCTTTAAGAAAAGCATGGGGAAAGAACAAATCTAAACATGCTGAAGATATGTGACAGAATGGGAAGAGCGAGGATTGCACGGGAGTCTTGAGAGAACAAATTAGAAAGAATGTAATTTGTAATAAGATATGATGAAACTAATTGACATTTCAAGAGAAGGGAAAGGATTGACGAAGCTCCACAACCATGGCAATGGACCTAACTGAGATAAAACGTATCATGGATATTTACTCCTTGAAGGAAAAAAAAACAGTCGTCTGTGTAAGCAAAATTTGGTTCTTAAAAAGTCTAAATAATTTGTCAACAAGTCGTAGGCATGAAGCAGAAGTATGGAAAAAACAAGAACAGAAGTGGCAAGCTTAAAATAATATTCATATTGTGGAAAGGCAATATATTCATTTTTGCATTTTCACACTTTCACTTAAATACTAGTAACTCGAATTTTACAAGATCCAGTTCTACAAAAACAAAAGGTAAATGTATCTTTGCTGGCTGCTAATATGAAAGGCTTCTTTGTCCCATAAGTTATAACTACATTAGCCTAAATACGCAGCAACCCATGTTCTCCAGCAGCACCTTGTCAGTCATTGCTAATGTAACATATTCCCCTTTCCACTTCAGATATTATGTAAATTCCAACCACCCCAACTTAGTTACATGTCAAAGTCAAGTGAAAATACCATCCACAAAACCGAACTAAATAAATAGGCATTACAAAAAACTTAATAATGAAAACCATCTAGTGGTGTTCTCATTCCCTGAATAAATTACACAAAGTCCAACTCATGAATGGTTCAATCAAGGAGAAAAGTAAAATTTTGCTTCTCTGTTGGTCCTTTCCTTCCCCCAAACAACATAATATGCTTTGTAATCTAAATTTTGTTCCCACGTAAGGGAAGCGAGTTGCCTACTTTGAAACACTTAATTAGAATAATCAGATTTTAATAAGGGAAGACTTATTTTTGTAAAGAAAGTCATCTCAGGGGAAGGTTGAAACAGAAGTAGTTTACATATGTAGATATTGGGATAAATAGCCTCCAATCATGACACAGAGTTCTCTCTTTTTTCTTTTCACTTTTCTTTTCCCTAGGAGTGAGAGACAGATCTTAAACCTTACAAATAATCAACAAAACAGGCCGTAGAAAACTAGAAATTAACTAGGTGGAGAGTGGGGTGGGGAAGCCATGAAGGAGACTAAGTGATCCAACTGAAAGTATAGAATAGAAGTATGATATGCCAAGGAGGGCAAAACAAAATTAGACTGCGAGTATTACAATCCACATACACACAGAAACCTCACTTAACCCATATAGATTTTAGTAAGTAATATGCAAGGGCACATCATTTCCCCAATAACTTACTGCAATATTGACGAGACTACAGGGCAGTCTAAGCTGCAGGTCGACACTGAAGCTGTTCGGCTATCACGATACAAAATTCTGTCACACCAAGCAGGAATCCGTTTCTTCTCTCCAGAATCATAACCTTACATAGGATAACCAAATCCAGAATCAGATTTCCAAAGAAGCACATTCGTCTCTCACAAACATATCCTACTGCAGGTGTTTAAAGATACTGGAATCATGCTCAGTGTCAGATCCCATCCAACTTTAAAAGGATCAGGAAATATATATTGCAGTTACCTGCCGGGAAAAGAAAAAGTCTCATGGAGCACTAGAGTTCAGAAAATTTCATTTCAATTACCTGCCAAACCAGGTTGGTGCTTTTCGAACTTGTACGTTGGAGGAAACCTAATAACAGCTTCCCGCATTCCTTGGAAGACATTTCCAGCTTTCATTTCTGCTCGCAACTGATCCCTCTCCCTAAGCCAGTCAAAGCATCTTTGAGAAACAAAATCCCTCGCTTCATCATAAGATATGCCGTCAAGTCGATAGTTAAAGTCCCCCAGAAATACGACCATGTCTGCCTCAGAAAGCTCTGGCACCCCTTCTGCAGGGTTAAGACCTATAGCCTGCACAAGCATCAATACATATTATTTTTTAGGGTAAATTACAACATCCTCCCCTAAGGTTTGGCATACTTACGAATACCCCCTTGTTGTTTGAAAAATTACAAATACCACCCTGATGTTTGATAAAATTATGTAATCCTTGGGTGGAGGTATGAAATTGTCTTTGCCCTTCCTGTATTTTTTTTTAAAAGATGAAAAACTTATTAAAAAAATCGAACGAAATGGATAGAAATATTTTAAAAATTATAAAATAATTATCCACTTAATCCATAAAAAATAAAAATAAATAAAGTTATAATTTTTAATCCACAAGGGTATTTTGGTCAGTTTACCATAAAATGGATGGAAACCTAACGGATTGAGCTAATTGTTAGACGATCGTTAAAATCAAGGGGGTATTGATAATTTTTCAAACAACAAGGGGGTATTCGTAATTATGTAAAACCTCAAGGGAGGTCGTCGTAATTGACCCTATTTTTTATCCACTCAAAGTCTATCAGAGGTTTCCTTAAATCAGTAACAAAGGAAACCTTGAACTAGCAAATATCAAGAAGCTAGCAAGCAGCAGTTTTAGAAAACAGCACACGTACACTCGTACTTCGAAGCATTTGAACTGCAGATGAGACGCCGGCTGCAACAGAAAGGACCAATGGCAAGCTCGAACCGTAAACAAGCAATAATAAAAACATTGAGCAGGCAAGCAAGCAACATAAAAGTAAATGCAGCACCATACCAGCTGCACCGTTTAGAATATTGGAGGGCCGACTAAAAATCATTGTTCGATATACATGATCAAAATCAGCATTCCGGCGATTGACAGCTTCTAAATGTGCAGCAAAATGACAATTCACAAAGCACATCACTCGACCATACACTCTCATCCTCAGCCCAACTGCTCCCTGCCAAGAGAACCTTACTTCAATGACAACAACAAAGTCTACCATAATCGTAACAAAGAAGAGAACAAAACAGTAACACCATATTGTAAATAAAGGATGGGTTAAAAAGCTTTCCGTCCTCGGCATTTGGAAAAATTAAAAAAACACTATGTAGGCTTCTTCATCAAAGGCAACCAAAAGAGCCTCCACCTCTTCGAAATGGACCACAAGTCATCTTCATCTTATTGATAAAGAGGAAGAAGAAGAAGATAATTTCAATGATACAGATGGAGAAGATCTTGATTGCTACAAATCGATCAGGATCAAGGGAATAAAAGGAATGATGATCATGACGATGATGATGAGATTGGGGAAGAATTAGAGTTTGATTGATGGATATTTTATATTTGTTTTTGTTTTATAATTGATTATGTAGGATTTGTTTAATAATCTTGCAAATTTCTTTTATGGTAGGATGATTAAAATAATTTATAGTGATTATATTTTTAATTATTTGTGCATTATTGATGTTAATTTATAGTGTTTATATTTAATTATTTGTGCATTATTGATGTATAAAATATATAATTTATTTCTGTACATCTACGCCGTGCTTTAAAATGGCGTGCACCGCGGACCCTTGAGCAATAGCGCGCCGTGTGCTTTTAACAACTATGAGTAACAGTAAGTCTCGAGCTATTCCATTGAGAACAGAGGGTGCCTACCACAAAATGAATTCTCTCATATTGAACAATATCTAATGGAAAACTCTAAGCTAAGGTGGATAAATACTCCAAATAGTCTGTATCTGAAAATAGAAATAGTACAACTAATTTTCCATTTTTAAATCAGTTACACCAAAATTAGGACTTATCCAGTAATGCAACAGCACATATAGATGGTACTCAGGACACAGATTATCCAACCACCACCACCTTGAAAAAGAAAATATAACTCACAGACCGAAGGGCATGTAGTCAGAAAATAACCTACATTAAACATCAATTTCATAGTAAATAGGTTTGTTGTAGGACAAAGAAAAATAATTTTCAATAACTGAGGCAATAACTTAATACTTTATAGTTAAATGATTTGTCTTGCTTCTTATTCCTGTCAAAGTCCCAAATTTAAGAAAATAGAAGCTAACCATTCATAATCAACTCCTAAGAAACTACCAGAATCAGCAAATGGATAATACCTTATTTCCAATTGCTCGGCCCAAACCACAAGGAACTGCAGCAACATCAACATCCCCAACATGACCTCGGATGTTGTTCCTAACCCTACAATATAACCTTTTCAATTAGAGATACAGTAATTACCAAAAAAGCAAAAGAGAAACTGAAGTCTTAACAAAAGAAGATGGCAGGTTTGTGATGGAGGGGCAGAGCAATAGTGTAATAAAAGACATCTTGTGCAGATGTTCCATTCAACAATGGAATTACTATCACTAAGTGGACTCGTAATGGAGTACTAATCAGGAGAATTTGGATGGTGGAGTAACAAGAATTAGCATAATTAGCTTAAGAATACTAACCATGCAGAGATAAGCAAGCCTGCCAACTGCCTGGAGCCAACACGTGAAAAGCTAGATCCCTCGTCCAATGTTCTTCCAATTATATCCAGCCACCATTGTCCTGCAGAACTACCCTCAAGACCCATCTGCAAGTAATACAAGTGTAAACATCAACATGACCAAAGAAAGTTCGAAGCGAGAACCCCTAGGAAAAGGAAAAGAGAAGGCAAAGAAGTTGTTGGAGTTAAAGCACCTCCAAGAATGAAAATGGAAGAACATGCAGTTTTTATATCCAGAAAAATCAATGAGTCTTGTGTCTCCTGAAATTTCACTGGGGTTATATCAAGCCCAAATTTGCATTACTATCCAAGTACTCTTAACAATGTGAAGTGGATTAGGCTAAAAAATGAGGAACTAAGGTAAAAAAATAGTATGTGACATATAACCAAGTCAGCAATCTTTACCTAAGAAGACCAAACTAAGGTCGCAAAATAGCAAGGGACCTTAAGGACCTCTCATCCATACATGATTCCACATCCTATATTTCTGTAGTTTTAGAAGGATGGGATCCATGCAAAATATTGGTTAGTGGATCCAAAAGGGTCCATTATAGATAAGTTATGCATCCAAATTCACTCTGTTACATAAAATATAGAATTAATCTTTGATAAATGTTCAAATAAGCAAGAATACCCCTCGAATATACAAAATAAGAAATAGATAACCTTACGCAATAATGACATAAGAACATTAGGTAACGACCAAGGAGATCATATCAGATCTAGATATCAAGATTCAATTTATATCTGAAATTCTCATCTCTGAAGCAGCTGTCACCTCTTCCGAGCTGGCATCCCCATATCCTCCTCACTTGCTTCCCCTCCCCCCTCATGGCACATCGGAGATACCCTCCTTCCCTACCCACCGTCCACCTTCTGCAGCCCTCTTTCTCCATGTGACTGTCATGCACTGTTTGCCACACTCCACTGCTCCCCCCCCCAACCAATAAGAGAAATAGACATATTCTAGAGAAACTAATGAGCTTATGGTTAAAAGGGGGGGAAAAAGGGAGAGTAAAGAAACCGATGCAGATATGCAAAAGGCAGCAGTTGCCAGGCAGCTCTGGCAGAAGCACATTGTCTTAAGCTAGTCAGTTGGAAATTCTTTCATTAACTCAGCATTTTTGCATATATAGTCTTACGATTCATAATATTATTATGATACTTGTTTTAATTAGTTTTTGTATGTTAACAAAGGATTCCAAGTTTGTGAATAAGAGTTGAAATTGGTAAGTGTAGGACTTCTTCCTAAACACTTATGAGTTTTATCCCGAGCCAGTCACCCAATTGCACCTCTGCTCATGATCTATGCAGATTATAAGGATTTTCTTAACACACTCAATAGGAAAAAGGAATTAATAAGAAAGAAAAGGAGAGGTATTATACTGTTTCTTTAGCAGCAGACATTGCGAGAAAACCAGCACCCATTTCCACCTCTTGCAACCCAACAACAATAATATCAATGTCCGCAGCAGCCGAGCCCAACCACGATATAAGGGAATCAGGAGCTGCTCTTCCTTGTCCAACATTCCATGTACCAGCCAAAATTTTCAAATTCTCTAGCCTTGTGTATAAAAATTCCTTCCCTGCCAACTCCGAACGGAATATGTTGTCGAGTGGTCCAGGAGAGGTAATGCTCCATCCACGAATACCACCATGATTAGCCAAGGTGAAAACAAAACCAGCCCCAACAGCCAAATCTATCACTGGGCTATTGTGAGCCACCCATTGTCCAAGCAAATTGCCATTGAGATCCAAAACCTGCACAGTGCCACTTATGTAACCTACCCATATTCGAGAACCAATAGTACAGAGGCTTTGAACAGCAAAAGAATGGTACTGAAAATCCTGCAAGCGGTTGCCGTTCCCATCCCATTGTACAAGTAACCCATTTGCACATCCAGTCCAAATCATTCCGTTAGCTGTTGCGAGCAATGCTTCGGTTCGCCTATTATCGTCTCCAAAAGTTCCTTTTGCTGCGGCCCGAAGAACAGCATCTGCTGCTCCCAATATTGCATTACGGGAACGCTGAAAGAAATTAAAAGAATTTTGTGCTTTTTCCTTTGAACCAGATACAAACTTCATCCTAACCTCATCCTCCACCAAAGAATCAAGGGCCATGTTCTCAATCTGACCATCAATGTTAAACACTTTCAGTAAATCTTTGGTTCGAGCATCCCTGTGCAATAGAGAGAAGTAAAAATCCAGAAGAATTTTATAGAAAAAATAGGGGGAATCAAGTAAATAAGCAGCTGTATAAAATCAAGCAAAATACTATCAACTGCTTTTATTCCTTCTTGAAAGCTCTCAGAAACTTCATTTTTATCCTATTTATCATTCTGTCAATACAGAAGAACCCCAGGCATAAACTACTTCTCGTTCAAAACTGAGAATGCTCAGGAACATGAAAATTCATAAGTTGCAAAAAGTACCTATTCTGAAAAGATAACTACACACATTGCAGCAAATATTTCCAATTTTCTCTCCTCAATTCATATTTCAATCAGTCAATGTTTCTCTTGCAAACCACAAAGTTTTACAGCCACTTGAATTGTCTGAGGAATCCAATATTTTATATATTGTGCAACATCTGCATATCCTAATTACTCTTTGCAAATGCTTTCGCCATAAACTAGAGACACTCATTTTCATAAAGTATTAAACAATATTCAATTTACATTAAAGGTCACAGAAGAAAAACGATTAATGTGTTCCCCCCCCCCCTCCCACTTCTTCTATGTGTTAAATAGTTTGCAAAAGGGTGATCATTATGATGACTTACCATAAAGCAAATGACTGATAACTGGCAGTCCACACCTTTGCCCCAGCATGATCCGATAACATATACTTGACATCCGAAGTAAATATGTTATTGCAGGTGCCATTCTGTGTAACTTGACCCCTCAGGTCAATGTATGATCTCTCTACCAATAAAGAAGCCATGTGTCTTTCACCAGCGGTTAGAGAAAGTGATCTCTCAACAGCTTCCCAAGGCCAGATCTTCATTGCACCACCCTCAGACCCAGACCATATGTCCCCTGTATCAGAGGGAAAATCAGGATGATCACAAATATTACTCAAACTCGAGATAATAAGTAAATATTACTAGACCCGAAACACTAATTATTTATCATAAATTCAACACTTCAATGAAATTACCCAAAAAATCAAAAACAAGTAAATGTCGTAACTGGAATTTGAAGATGAAATAGTTCCTTACAAACTCCCAACACCGTCAAGAAAATAATTATTATGGAGGACTAAATACAAGGAGAGAAACAGACATCGTGCGCACAGGAACTACGACCCATCTGAATCTTCAAAAACTCTGTTTCCTCTCTACGAAGTAAAGTTTTAGTCAGGTATTAGACAAACGGCCACAACATGTATCAAAAGGTATCTATAAGATTGTTTTTTAACATCAGGTGTCTAGTATTAACAGAAGATACTGTAATCACAGGTCCAACTATTGCTAAGTTTTTGGCCAAGATTTAATGGACTTTTACTCATGTATTGCGTTAGTGTAACATCCTCGAATTGTACTTCTATCTTCAAATTTTGATATGAAACTTGTAATAATACTCTCTCTGCCACTTACTTTTTTCGAGCAGCGGCAGGCTGTCTGTAATATTTTACTCTGCTATTCATGGTACTCGGATCCTAGGAAAAGAATAGAACTTAATGGGGGCAATGCCACTGTTCTATCTACCATATGGTGTGAAAATCAACAAAACCGCAAGGTTTTCCATATGCTTGAATAAATCATTCGGATGAATGCATGAAATACAGCGGCATCAAAACTGTGACTTCTCTAGGAGTTGAAGATATAGATCTTTTCAAATTCTTTTGTGAATCTTCACGAGCTATAGCAAATCCCATTTTACTCATGGGCGACTATTTCATATCAAACCCAAGGTCTCACACATTTGCACATGCAAACTTTGCTACCAATAATTTGGTAAAAGAAAGACAGCAAACCCTGATGTAATGACTAACGATACACTAACAACAAAAGACATCCTAAATTAATCAATTAATTAAATTTAATTCTACTCTCCAAAGGACACTGTCAATACCAAATGCAATTATTTCATTGCTCTGTAACACATATGAGTCTGGATCTAAAGAAAACAAAAATATTGTAACAAAAATCAAAATTACCATAAGAACCGACAACCATGGATAGCACCGGCCCTCTATGTGCCTGCCAAGAGAACACCTCCTGAAACCCATTCCTTGCACCACCATTACCTCCCCCATTCACTTTTTCACTTAAAAAATCCAACATCTTCCAACAAACAATCCTCCCATCCCTATGTCCACTCCACACCACTCTATTCCCTCCATCCCCCACCAGACACAAGGCAGCAGCTCCCACCGGTACCGACTCCCAATACCTCACCGTCCCCTCCTCTTCCCCCTCCTCCACCCCACCATAAATATCATTCTTCAAATCCCACACTCTGACTCCACACTCGGACCCAGCCCACAACTGCGGCCCATTACCATCATATACACAAGCAATCCTCCTAAGGAACCGCCCGAATTGAGTTTCTCTCAAAGGGTGCGGCCTTATCTCAAGGCTCGGTGGCCGGTTCAGGTGAACCGGAGACCGATCCGGAGGTTTAAAAATCCCAGTCCCACCTCCCGAACCAGAGAATTCCGGCAGCGGCTGGTCAGGGGACGAAGAACTGGACAACTTCCGGTCAAGGAACTGGAGCATATAATCGAGCCGCCGCTGGTAATTGGAAGAGCTGCCGACTTCATCTGCTTCTTCATCCGACGAGGACGAGTTGTAGAACCTGTCAAAGATTTTAGGGGCTTTTTGGTAATTCAGCGAGGCATCATCAAAGCTGAAATTCCGGCTACCGTCCCCGGATTCCTCGTCGGAATCGGAGCGGAAGGCGAACTTCTCCGAGTAACAATGGAGATTAGGAGCGCGGAGCAAGGCGTCGTCGTTGTGGTCATCCATGGGAACGAGAATATAGGGATTCGCGAAGAATTTGGGGATTTTCTTGGGGCAGAAATCTCGGAGGGGTGTGATTAAGCAGAAGAAGCAACGGAGAATTTGAGAGGATTGTTTTTTTTAATTATAATTATTTTGCCTTAATTACAAGTGTAATTATTGAGAATTCTTCAAATACGACGTCGTTGGTGGGTTTAGAGACCCCACCAAACTGGGAAGAGCAAATAACTACCACGGACCGGCCATGTGTCTAATGTCAACTATTCACCAAACAATTAATTAATCAATTAATTTAATTATTATGAAACCTAATTAATTAATTTAATTATATGCTGATGTGTTGAAGTTCACCTACATCATTCCATCCTAATTAAATATTATTTATTTTATTTTGAATCTTGAAATTATTTTTAATTTCATATAATTATTAAATTAATTGAATTTACAATTTATCTATCTATACTATTTATTAAATACGAGGGATCGGACTAATCACCTTCCATTGGAAAAATATATATTAACTAAAATAACCTCAAGCATATTTTTTGAATTCTATTATACACATTTTAAAATTAATAAAAAATATTTTAAAAAATATCAATCTATAAATATTTATATTTTTTCTTTCCTATATAATATTAAATTAGCATGAAAAAAATCAAATTACAAACACGGATCAAGTGTGGTTTGCTCGTCAATTTTAATCAAACTTAAATAATTTAGTATCTTGTATTATATTTTGTAAGCAATCGAGTCGAGTTCAAATGAGACTTTCAATATAAAATTTTTAACATCAGCGTTGGGTAATTGATCAGATAAATTTTTACCGTCGTTCCATAATTTTATCATTACATCATAACAAAATTAGAAATAACTAGACCTATTAATTAATAAAATTTATGGGCCCTCACACATTTTGGTTTGTGCGGCACAAATTCAAGAAGAATTATTATATTGTCAAAGTGGTAAATTGGGAAACATTAATTATTGGTTGTCAAACATGATTTTGGTGAGTTTCCACTTCCTAATTTTAGTTATATTAAATTATATTTAAATCCCATTATTGTTTTTAAAAACAGTTCTTGGAGAAAAAATGCTAAAAATTTGGAATTATTGTTGTTAATTTAGTGGATATCTTTTCATGCCAACTTCTCCACTATAGATATATCTGGAAAAAATAATCTTTTTTTATATATAATAATTTTAAAATTGAATAAATGGATGATGGGTTTTTTTCCCTTTTATTTTAGAGAAGTGTGTTCCATATGTAAGTAAAAAAATAAAAAATAAAAATAATTACATTTACATCCTTTATCTATAGTTTTCTACATACATCTTCTGCGTAATTATAGAAATCACCCATATCAACCCAAAAAAAAACTCGAGAGTTGAAATAGATAGGGCCTCATAAATTTTGAATTCGTCGTTCGGGAATTCACAGTAAAAGGAACAAGAAATTCTCAATGAAAAAAGTGCTCTCTGAACTGATCGTGAAAGTCGCTTTACATCATATGGTTGTTTCCATAACTCTACACTCGACTTGGATTATGTATCCAAAAATATCTACTCTCAGCCATTCCACATGCTGCCCAGTCGAAGCGTGGTTAGTTTGTACAATAATGTTGACGTTTTTGGGGGATATATGTGTAATTTTTTCAAAAAGCATAGACGATTCGTGCAAATAATATTGACGTTTTTTTATAAATGTATATATAATTTTTCAAAAGGTATGAGTAATTCTGTAAATTGATCATAGGTCAAGGAGTGTAAATATATTTACTGGAAATTAAAAATTGATGATATGTGATAATACAAATTCTATATAAATTAAACTATTAACCAACAATACATATATATATATATATATATATATATTTGCAATTGTGATAATTAGAAATGTAAAATGATAGTTGTCTTGAATTGTCATATTGCTCATACGTAACTATGATACATTGAATTTCTTGGGCGTTGAAAATGAAATACACCTTTTATCATGCAATCATAGTATTTGTTTTGTAAGCTTCTATCACATTCAATCAAAAAAAAGTAGGTAGGGCCATTATTGTCTTTTTGCAATTATTCTTGTTTATAGATAGGAGAATTTAAATATATTTTTTGAAAAAATTAATTTTACATTATTGTGCGAATATATATTTATATATATACTATGATCACCATTTCAGTTCAAAATGAAAAATTCGAGAAAAAAATAATATTTTTCGATAATTTTACACAAAACAAATGTTAAATTCCTTACGTGATCGAATCATTAATGGATTTCAAATTCTCAACGTGGAATTTACAAGTAAAATGAAGAATACAAAATCGAGATTGTTAAAAAAAAAAAAAGTTTAATGATCAAAACCACAATGCCCGTAGAATTAGAATTACATGAAGAGCAAGAATAACTATAATCGGGCTCGAAGACCATATTTCTGGGCTGGCAGAATTCGGAGCCATGTTTCTTGATTCTGTGTCGGGTGTACCTGAAATACGAAAAAATGCAATTTTAGTCCTATAATTTATGAGATTATATTTTTTATGTTTGAATTAGTTTCGTAATTTTAAAGTTTTTTTTAGCAATTTTCATTCTTTTCTATCGGAATCTCCAATTTAATTAGGTAATGTGCAAGTCACATATAATCTTTTTAAGTCAAATTGGCTAGAAAAGGACTAAAATTATCACAATTTTAAAGTTATATGACTGAACTGTGAAAATCAATTTGCGTAGGAATTCATGAAAATTTAATTTAATTATGAAAAAAAAAATCCTGAATAGTATATGGTGATACGCACCTGTAATGCAGCGTAGGGGGGTAATCTCGTGGCCGCATCTTGTAGGTAATGTGAGAAGTTTGGAGACGTTAATGGGTGCGCGGTCCAGACCTAGAAAACTGATGAAGCTGCACAGACATTCTGGTATTGAGTTAATAACATAATCGAGAGGCTGGCAACAACTGTCTGAAGGCCGGCTACTGTCGTTGAGGTAGCTCAGGCAGAATCCAAGTTCCTCCATGCACTTTTGTTGCTCTATTTGTGCTGAAATTTTTACAAGCAAGCAAGACCATACCAACGTCCTAGCAATTAGTCCACATACCAAAACCCTAAATTTCATCCCCATTTCAGCTATTTTAATTTTATTCCAAATTATTGACATGCATATGTATATATATATATTTGAGTATGAGGGTTTGTTTGATAGGTGGGGTAGGTAATCAAACATAGAGTATTACTAGATTATTCATGAGGGATTATTTTAATTTCAAGAGGGAAAAATGCCTTGATTGACTTCTTCTTTTGTTCTAGAATCTAAACTATTGCTTGGTATAGATGTGTCTTAGGTGTGGCAACCATAATTAAGACATGTTTGATTAGGTTGTTAAGGATATACAAGATTGAAAATTACATTATATTATTTAATATTCGATTTGAAATTGATTTTCAAAAGTTCGTATGGTGAAATTATTTTGAACAAATTTTTCACGTAATAAAATGTAAAATTCAGCTCGTTCTCGACTAGATCAGGAAAAATAAAAATAAGATATAAGAGGAAAAAAATCAAACTATTCGAACTTGGCTAGATTAAAACTCGTTTAAGTTAACAACCAAATAAAACCCAGATACAATTCTTGAGGCTCGTTGAGAATCCAGACGAGTTCAGACCGTAATGGGTCGATCCACTCGACTTGATGCATTTATACTTCACTAAAAGAATTATAACATTTAACTGCAATTAATTGTCAAACATATAGCCGTAGCAATGGTTTTTGCCAGGATGGGTAAAACTCATAGCAGATGTTTTGACCATGGCTCTTAGCCGTGGCAAATAATTTTTTCATAGTGGAAAAGTTAGTTTTTTGCATCGATTTTATTTAACCGTAGTTAATATAGTAATTTACCATGATTTTTAACCGTAGCCACTAATATTGTAGCCAATAGTAAATTTTTTTTCTAGTGCTTGTAAATAAAGTCGGGCCATACTTTTGGACCCTTCTTTAAATTTGATTGGGCTGGGCTTGTAAAAGCAACAAATTATAGGCCCAAATAAAAGTTTGAAATGGGCTTTTAGGAAATTCCATCCCAATCCACATGATGTAAGGAAATTCAGTTTTTTTTTTTTTTTTTTGTGGGAATAAAAAAAAGTACGTACTGGCAATTCAATCATGGGTAATTAAGTTTAGTAAAAAGTACTTTGCCTGTGGGTAAATGATTAAGTTAATTACCACTGTAAAATTATGACCACCCAACATATATTTTTGTGAAATTACTGACTATTGCAAGTACATGTTTGAATTAAGATTTCCTTTTCTTTTCTTTTTGAAATTTCACTTTGACCCCTTAATTTTATGCTTGGTGTCAATTTACCCTGTTAAACTATGAAAATATACAATTTCCCCTTTAGCATAAAAATATAATTTTTTTTCATGTTTTTTAAATAAATTTAGACTCTTATACCATTTTAGGCGAATATTAGCTAAGAGATGCAAAATGAACTTATATATATGGATTGAAAAACTGTTTAGGAGTAAAATTGTTCGAAATTGATAAAATTAAGCAATTTTGAAAGTTATCGAACTAAAACTAAAACGAATAAATTTAAAGAATTAAAATTAATAGCATGCACACTTAAATGATTAAACAAATAATTTTGAATGGTGAAGTACAATAGTACTCATTAATTATGAAAATTTAAAGCTTAATTAAAAATCAGTAGGATTCCCCCAAATTATTGGGTCGAACTAATTCTCCATTATTTTCAAATTATTGCTATTAGAATAAAAAAATTATATTTTTTTCCACTATATACATACATAATTATAATAGGTGATCGATTACAGTGAACGAAATTTTATCCAAAAAAAAAAAAATTACTCCAATGTAAAACTATATATGAAATTTAAAAAAATTATATTTACACAAAAAACCTTACATACCTTATATTTTACATAAAAAATAACCACCTCTTTAATTTATCAATAGGTCCATTAATGGACAATTTTTTAGTAGTTTTAATAAATTATTTTTGTATTTTTAATTGAATAAAACCATAAAAGTTCAGATTATGCACATGTATCGAGTGTGTCCCATGTCCTAATAATATAAAAAAAATTAAAGATTTGTGATAATTTTAATATTGTCACTAATTATATATATTTATTAACAAGAATGTTTATTTTGTCACAATCGTGAATTTCATCATTTTAGTAATTACTACTATTTTGAAAATATAGTTATTAGCAAGAATTAGTGAAAAAAAAAACCAGCGTAATTAAAGTTGTCACTAAATACAATTAGTAATATATGTATAACGAAGACCTAATTACAATAAATAATAACGGTCACTATAGATGTGTATGACTAATTATATTTAATGACAACTTAATTCGTGGAAATTTTTAGTTGTCTAAAAATTTAATTGTGGGGGATAAGTGCAACATTTATTAGTTTAGGGAGGCAATTGTTACATAGAGAATAGTTCAGGGGGCAAAGTGTATTTTACCCATAATTATATTATGAGAAGATAAAAATTATTATCACTTATATATATTTTTAACGACAACTTTAAAATTATCATTTGATATTTTCTCACTAATATTATTTTTATTCCTAGTGTAATATATATAGATATAGATATATGTATAGGTTTGTCTTTATATGTGTGTACATGTTTGACCATGCAGTAACTTTGACTTACTGTGAGAGAGAGTGAGAGGGGGAGGGAGAGAGGGGTAGAGAGAAAAGGCAGAAACAGTGTGGGAGTGATAAGCAAGAAAAGTGGTGGACAGAAGAGTTGGTGGGAATTTGGTATGAAAGAGAGGGAGGCAAAAGGGATGTAGTACTTACATGTATTTAAGGATGAAAGAGAGCAAAGCTGTAAGAGACACCTCTTCCTCTCCCTCCCTCCCCCCCCCCTCTCACCCCAACAACCCCCACCTTTTCCTTCTTCATCTCTATGGATTTTCCAACTCAAATTAGAATTAATTATATAACAAGCGTAATACATAAATATTTACTGTGTGAGTAATATACAGTTAAAAAAATGATCAATCGCACAAAATACATGTATTATCTGAAGATAGGGAAAAAAACTAATAGGACTCCTCAATTCTATGTAACAAGATGTATTTTTTGGACAAATCTGTGATGTTAGAAATCTAAAACTGCCAATGCCTCGAAATACCGAATCATGGTGGCACTGCACGTCGGATCATTTTGCATAGCACCCATCCCAAAACCCCTCGTTTAATTAGGAGGCTGATAATGTCGACACTTGTTCTGCATTGTTCACACGAAAAGCTTTAGTGCGTATAATTCCAAAACTTTATTTCTCTTTCTGATAAAATATTTATTAAAAAATAAGTCCATGAGACTCCGACCATAACAAATAATACCCGCTCAATTATCCTATTACTAGCTAGTTTGATGGTTCCTAATTATAATTGGAAATAAATTTCTAAATACGCAACTTATAATATGCAAAAGTAATTGTACTATATATACAAAGATAAAATAACACCTCATATAATATATATATATAAATATTGTATTAATTACCTTCAATTAATTATTAAATATACATAAGCAAGACACATTTATTTTAGGAGTAGCTAGGAAGATTATTCATTCATGTATAATCTGATCTTTGTGGGGGTGGGGGGGGGGGGGGCTGGGGTTGGG
>NC_026151.1:10013643-10015767 GCF_000512975.1 Sesamum indicum
GGGGTTGGGGGGGGGGGGGTTGCAGGAGAAGAGCAGAAGGGTCAGAGGGACAACCCGAAATAAATGCTACTTTTCCTTTTGGCATTTGGCTTCGTAAGGCGTGCTTCTGTCGGGATATCCCCCTACCTTTAAAACCGTCCCTTTCACTTCATGCACACCCACACATACACCCACACACACAAATTAAATACATATGTAATATTTTTAATTTATAAAATGTAATTAAAAAAATGGAGTGATCTCTATTTACAAGAAGAGGTTTTATTTTGATGGCCTCCCAAGTCATATATATGTATTATTAATTGTATATTTGATTAAGTATTTATATATATTCAGTGATGTATATATATATATGTATAAATACATATATAGAATATGAAATAAAATCCCGTATTTATTTTTATATTTTATTTAATTTTACTCTTGAATATTCACATGGCGAGAAATTTAATTACTGTATAGAAATTTATTTCGTGTTAATTTAAATGTTTCATGTTCAATTGGCGCCCATTTCATTGAGAATTGAGCCAATTCGAAAATGTTAATTCTAATAGTCCTAAATCAAATTAAATTCCCAATTTGATAATTCTCAGAAATTTTACAATATTTCTTAGATAGTTAGCTTACATATTACCTATGTATATTGTGTGTACGTACGTGCCATGATGATTATATGATTTTAATTATTTACATTATTATGATATTTTGAGGGTTTTTTTCTTTAATTTTGTTTATAACTAACGAGATATCTATTTTATATTAAATGTTGCCAATTGTGGCGGACAATAATTAACTCAGTTCTTCAATATTAGTTCTATACAAAAATCATAATAAATACCATATATAGTTGTAGTTAAAATATATATCGATTAATCATGATCAGAATTAAAATTATCACATTGGCTTATTTTGCCATGGCAATCGTACTCGTTTGTAATGTAAGAAACTGTCCAATTTTTTGTATACTGCTTGGCAATAGAGTTCTCTAGAGTTGTCTCTATGTCAAACACGTTCTTCCCAATAATTGCATCATTGCAATAATATATCTGTCCAAGACTCAATCATACTTTAGTAGCGTTCAATTTTACAAATAAAATAAGGCAAAATTATATTCTTTGTCCGGTACCTATAGTTCAGTAGCACTTTTGATCTTGTAATGTATTTAATTTACACATTTAATTATTTTTTTTTTTTACTAATTTAGTCCTCAACGTCTCATATTTTGTTTTGTTTTTTGAATTTTTTTTTGGTACTAATGACCTATGATTATAAAACAAAAAAAGGAAATCTTTTGCAATGAGAAAGGGATCAGAATTGTCAATACATGACTAAGTTTGTCAAAAGATGACCAAATATGAGATGTGCATGACTAAATTTATAAAAAAAAATAAATCTATAAATAAAGTAAGTTACGTGATTAAAAATGCAGACCACCTATAATTACAGGACATAAAATATAATTTTTCCATAAATCAATCAAACAACAAAGTATTAAGAAAAAACACGTAACACATAACAACTCCATTACATATTTGTTAGAACTTAAACTTGTGACCTCTTCGATTAATACAATTCAACAAAACAATAATAATAACGAATCAAGAAGAACAAATGAGTAAGGCGAAGTTGCAATTTTAGTCCCACATGATAATGTGTGTCGTATTTTTGGTCCCATAGTTTATGAGTCTAGCACATTTACTCCCATAGTTTACGGACTTAGCACACTTGCTCCCATATAATAAGTAAAAATTGAGGCACATTTTATCTCATAAGATAAAAATATGGCGCATTTGGTCCCATAAGATATAAATAACTTTATATTCTATGGAATCAAATATGCCATAATTTTATCTTATGTGACCAAAATACTATAATATTTATCTTGTAAAACTAAATATACTATATTCATAAATTATAAAATTAAAAATATAATATATTCTATCGTATGGGACTAAAAATATAATTTTTTGAAAGAGTAATAACTAGGAAAACAATTATGTAGGCATGTTTGAAGAGCCAATTACCTCCTTTCCCACCCCAGTAACATACGCTGTCCTAACATAGCAGTAACCCCCCCCCCCCCCCCCCCCCCCCCCCCCCAACCACCACCCACCCCACAAATAT
>NC_026151.1:10016077-10058754 GCF_000512975.1 Sesamum indicum
CAAACAGCACCACCCCCCCCCCCCCCCCGCCCCAACCAGCATACAGACACACACACATTCAAATTTAATACAAGAAATGGACTCTTCCTGTTTCTTCTCTTTTAATTCCTTCTGACCATAAATCAGATCGATGAAACTCGTGCACGCTGCACCGTATATATACGCATATACTCGCACTCACCACATACGTATACACGGGTATATCACATGTATGTATGCGTGTGTATTGTATATATATGTACGTAGTTACACATGTATAAATAATTGTAGTGATCAAATTAGTATACAATTATAATGTTATTCGATAATCTTGATACGTTATAATACGTGTTCTCCAAAATTATACGTATTATTGGTAATCGATAGTCGATAATCTAGAATTACATATCATGATGTCACCAATAATTATTTAGCATTTAATTAGTTCATTATAAATAATTAAGAATATCACAATTAAGTACTGAACTAATGACGACACTTTGTTGCTGTATAAAATAGGTCGAGCATGGGCTCGGGACGAGGAGAGTTGAGGAACCAGCTTTGAATTTAAAAAAAAAAAAAAAAAAGAAATGGAAAGACACCTACCAATGAATAGTTGATGGACAGATTTTGTAACTATACACACAGTAGCACAGAGAGGGGGGGGGGGGGCAGGGCCCGGAGTACCTGATGTACATGCATAGGAGGGGAGGGGAGAGACCCACTGCCAAACGCATTTAAAGTTGAGGCTATCATTACACGGGTACGTCATCATTGTCCATCCCTCTATTTCTTTTTTTATTTATGATAAAATTACGTCTTTTTTTTCTAAAATTTTTAAAATTTGATAATTATAAATATTTTATAATTATTTAAAAAATTAAAAATATTCTATTAATTTTAATATTTATTTAACACTGAGTCTATGTCATCAGGTTTTATTAAATTTTTTATTTAATTTTTATAATAAATTAATCAAATTACGTCTATGTCATCAGGTTTTATTAAATTTTTTATTTAATTTTTATAATAATTTTATCAAATTACCATTTTGAATTATTATAAATTATAATTTTATAATTTTTATATAAACTAATATATATGTCTTATGAATTATTTACTTTACACAGTTTTAAATTCTTTTCAACATTTTTTTGAATATATATTTTTCTAAAAAGTAATAAGGGTAAAGTAGTAATTTCAACCTCAACATATATATATATATATAAAGGCTACATATTTTATTTTAAAGAGTATTTATAATTTTTAAATAAATAAAATGATATTCATAAATTTGAAGGAATGTAATTGTAATTTGTTCTTGTTATTATTATTTTTATATTATATACTATCTTTGAAATTAATGAAAATTAACTTAAATAAATCAATAAATGTGGGAATATAAAATGAAACAAAAACTAAAATATAAATGTATTATAATTGTTAATCAATTAAGTATAATTTATATAGCGAAATTGTTAGATAGATCGAGGCTAGTATATATAATCTTACGTATCTTCACTACAAAAAAATGTAACATTTAGTTATAGCTAATTATACAGTTAAAAATAAAGAGTCGTAATAAATAGTTATTGAACACGACCACGCATGATTGTTGGTCTTAAACTTTACAAATATGGCTAAAATAAAGAGTCATGACAAATATTTTTACAATAATAAATAATTAAGTTAAATTTTTGCATCGATTTTGTTTAACCATCATCAATAATTATCATTTATCATAACTTTTACGGCATGACCATTAAAACATAGCCAATAATAAATTTTCTTGCAGTGATTTATTTAATATTTTGGGATTTGGAAGGATGAATAGGGAATAATGTTGTTCTTGAAATTAAATAATTTGCTTAGTATATATACAATAAAATGATTTTTCAGCTGCAAAAATAATTTGTGAAGAATGGTAATATTAATTAGTATTTTCATAATTATTTTTAGACGTAGCAAAATAATAATAGGAGGGCCATTTGAAGAAACTTAACATAAGTGCTTTTAAACTTTTAGTTTAGCTGTTTCGAGTCTTTGATTTTTCTGATTTAGCTTTTCTTGAGCTGAATATCAGCTTTTTTCTGAGCAGAAGCTGCTTTCAGACATTTCTATCCCTAATATATTTACAAAATCCCATAATACCCTCACCTCTCAAGACAACGTTCCTTGTCTTCAGGGGCAAATTAGTAAATTTAGCATTATTCAATTTCAATTTACTTTCCATTTTTGTTTTCAAGCACTTTCAATTTTTATGACTGTATAATTTACAATATCTACAATTTATTTATACAACAAAAGCAGAAGTTATTACAAATACTCCATATATTTTGTCTTTTTAATTGTACAGAATAATTCAAATTCTAATCAACTGGTAGGGATCTGTCAAACCTCCCGCCTAGACACATGCGGTGTTCTTTAATATATATATATATATATCTTGATGATTTCTTTGTTTTTTTATTAAAAAATAATCCCTTCAATTATATATATACACAAATATATTAAAAAATAAAAGGGAAATATGAGCTTATAATTTCCAATAATTGAAGAAGGGCATTAAATTCTGGAGTGTTGTGGTTGATGTCTAGTTGTTAGGATGTCCATAATGAGAGTATGCTGTGGTAGGATTCCTCAACAATGCCATTAATTTTCTAACAGCTTCAAGACAAAAAAACTTGCAACTTTGTACCACTATTTAATATTAATGAATCCCACTCTTCAATTTCATCCACATTATTTTATTTTATTTTATTTTATTTTGGCCCCAATATTTAATGTCCTCTAAGCACATTTAAAGAGAGAAAAGAAAAAAAAAACCAATAAAATTTTGCTCTTATTTTAGGAAATTTTTGATTTTGTAGATGCTATATTCGGAGTTTTAATACATTGGGTGGACAGTTCGTTGTTATATATATCTTTTTTTTTTAAGAAATAAAGGGTATGTGACAATAATCTACATAAAAAAATTGTATTTTTCTTTTTTTAATTTAATCTCTGTACATTTTCAATCCCATATATTATTTGTGAGATTCTCCATAAACAGTCTCTAAAGATTCTCACTTTCAGCCATCCTACTAATTAACTTTTGTTCGAAAATTACTCATGTGCAAGTGATGTGTCCATTTCTCCCTATTTTGAAAAAAAGATGATGTCCGCATCAGTAATTTGCACGTGATTATTTTCATTAATTTTCTAGCAAAAGTTGATGGGGTGACTGAAATCAAATAATAAATATTATTAAAATATGAAAAAATGGAGTAAATTAAGATTGTATTTCGTTTGATGAATTTAAAATTATATATTTTAAATCCCTAGTAATGGTTTTTTTTATTAATTTTATATTTAAAGATTTGTAATCTTGTAAATATAATTTTGAACTATATCTTATGAATATTATTGTATTTCAAGTTCTATTAAAATGGAGTTACTCCAAACCTATTTTCAAAATCCTTCCATCAAATAAACAACTATTAATCCAAACATGGCCTAACACACCTTAAAAGTTTGTATATTATAGAAAAATAGGAGAAAAAAAACTTAATTGCAAAATAGTGATATTATAATTCATCAAATAATATATATGTTTATATAAATCTACGATTTACTTTCATTTATGGTCTTGTATATAAGGATGGGATATAGCGAATAAAGACTCCATATATTTTTTTTTCAATTGCAGGATTGCGGTCATTTTAATTTTTAAAGTGGTCGAAAATTGCTAAGATGGATAAAATTAGGGCATTTTTATTTAAGAATTTTACAGATTGGGTATGTTTTTTTATTTTTCATCCGCCACATAAAAACAATAAATTGCATAAAATAGATTTTAATTATATTATACATGTGATTATAAATAATAAAAATAAAATTATTATTTTATATATAAATTTTAAATAAAAAATAAAAATTCTAACCCCTCCCCATTAGGCCCTCCTCCATGTCATACATAATAATACTTTGATATGACATCACCAATAATTAAGATCAATAAAATTATAATTATTAAATTTATATATTAAATAAAAAATAAGACATAAAAATAATTTAACAATAAAAAATAAAACAAAAATATACATGTTTACTCCTATGTATTTGTTTTGGGATGAGCCCTAACTCGGCATGGTTAGAGATGAGGAGTTTGCTATTGTCATTTTTGCCGTAATTTATATATATGTATATGTTTTATATCAAAGTTCGCATATGGGACATTATTGCTTCAACTCTTGCACCCATAAGCCTATGTGGGAGGTACTTATATACATAAGCCTCCTAAGTAGCAGCCTCCGTCTAGACACATACGACTTTTTTAAAAAAAAATTAAGCCTCCTATGTTGCAAGAATTTAATTTATGGGGCAAAGCCTTAGTCATAAAACCCTAAAAATTTAATTTATTTGATGGATGGACTATGTATGAAAATAAGTGTATAATGTGAACTAATTAATTAAATGAAGATAAATATGAAATAATAATAATAGAAATAAGCAGTAAAAAGGAAGAGGAAAATTAGCAATAACAACAACAATATTAATTTAAATAAGTGTTCTTAATTTTGAGTACTGTTTGTACCTATATAATCCCATATGATCTTGGCTTTCACTTAATTAAAGCTGGATGAACAAAAACCCTAAGAGGGTTCAACCGGCGTCCGCCGCCCATCGGCCGCCGCCCTGGACGGCTGGAACCCACTCAGCTGCCCGATGCTGGAAGACATGTTCATAGCAAGAAGGCCACTCGCATCGTATCCATTGCTGCCATCGAAAGCTCTTATAACCTGCTGCTGGTTGACGGGGAAAAGCTGGTGGTGGAAATGGTGGTGGTCCCGGGAGGAGACCCCGCCACCTCCGCCGAGGATGTTGATCCCCTGGTGGTGATGGTGGTGGTGAGCGGCGGCGATGAGTCCGTGGCTGGAGAGTCCGAGGTTTTGGTACTTGGATAGCTCGGATTTGGCGCAGCTGAGGTCCATCTGGAGCTGGCGGAGCTGGTGCTGGAGGAGGGAGATGACGCCTACGCAGCCGTAGACGGGGGCGGGCCGCCAGCTCGTTGAGCAGCTTCGTGACGTTGCTGGCGCCGAAGACTTTGTGGACTGGACGTTGGTTCTGCGGCTGGTCCGGCGGGAAATACGGCGCGAAAACGCACTCCGGTTGACATTTCCGGCGGAGGAACTTGCATGCTGCGCAGGGAGAGGTGGAGGAAGAAGCCATTTTTGCTGCCCTTCTCTATCTATCTATCTATATATATGTATGTAAAATTCTTGGCTAGCTTCTGCTTTCGGCACTCAAAACCTTAAAAAGAGAAAAAAGAACAATTTCAAGAAATGAACAAATTACCACAAATAAAAAATAATCTGCATAAATATAGAACATTCAGAAGAAAAAGAAAAAAATAAACTAAGATCAATTATCCAAATTTTATGAGAACAGAAGAAAGCTGTAATTATTGGTTTTCTTTCAGGTAAATTAAATAATTAATCTTGAAAAACCTAGTATTGATTATACATTTCACCAAAAAAGAGAGGGAAAAAGAAAACTTGAAAGCCCATTATCTATTTTTCCAAATTTTCTCATCTTGGATAATGTAATTCCTGTTTTCTTGCAATAAATGAAAAAAAAAATCTTAGGGCATGATTGAAACAGCTCCAGGCTTTTCAAGACATGAAGTTAGACAAACAAATCATTGACAGCTTTAAGGAAACAAAATCCCATAAAGTTGATTGAAATGAAGAGATGGAAATTACAGAAAAAAAAAAAAGAAGAAGAATCTGACCAAATCTGGAAAAATGAATGTCTGATATACCTGCCCTTTATATATGGCGCCTCACCTCGTAGGATCTGTCAATCTATCTACACCATTTTCATCCAAGGAAAAGAGATGTAATTATTACAGCTTTCTGCCTTCTCTCTCTCTCTCTCTCTCTCTCTCTATACACATATATATGTGTATATGCTGAATATATATCTTCCTGTTGACGGCTGGTGATGATATGCGTATATAGATAAATATATATAGTGAAGAAATTTTGAACTTTTTGTGGGCAGTCATAAACAGCTGTTCAACACTTAATTAGACACCAAAGTTATGAATTTCAAGAATCTTGAAATCCCTCATGGGAGTGTATTATGGGAAATAATTACATCCAGCCAAGAACCCTAAACATGTTTTTCTTCATGACAATTTTCTTCTAGAGAGAGAGAGAGAGAGAGGCATTGCAGTGGGGTGGAAATTGCAGAATGAGGAGTATTATTATTAGGGTTTTGTATATAATTTTTTTTGGTGGGGTGGGAATTTTAAAGTGAAAGAAAGGAAGATTTTGGAATTGGATCTCGTGAAAGTGAGTTTTTTGTTTAATTTGTATAGTTTCTTATATTATGCCACTGATATCAATGTTAGTCTTCTAGCCAGATCTTGCTTAAAATCCATTCATTCTCACATGTGAATTAGTGACAAAAAACTATCAATTACACACACAAACACACACATCTTCACACACATCTAGCGACAGATACCGAGAGAGAGAGAGAGAGAGAGAGAGAGAGGTTACTTCACTTACCTATGAAAATGAGACTTTTGAGAGAGCCAGTTGTTCCTCTACTGGGATTATTGGAGTCACACAAACACACAGAGAAACAAGTTAAAAATAAGATAAAAATAAATATTTATGTACGTGCAGAAAGGTAAAAAAAAAAAAAGAAAGAAAGTCAGAAAATAGCATATACCTAGACAGAATAAAAGTTGTTAAACGCCCTGTAATTCTTGGAAAATTTAACGTGCCTCGGTTTCTGCGGTCAAATGTAATCTTTTCCCCTTTCTACAGTAGTTTCCCCTCTTTGGCTGCCGTGCACCTTTGACAAAACAGATCAAAACCCACTCTGGATCTTGCCCCTTTCTCCTCTATCTCTTTTTTCTTTTTTCTTTTCTAGAGAGAGAGAGACAGAAGAGAGGGAGAGTGTGTGTTATTGTTGGTGTAAAGCCCTAGCAGTAGTCTTTGCTGAAGTTCTGGCTGATGATATCATGACAATCTTTTTTATGCTCTTAATTATTTTTTTTTATTTCTTGGTGTGGGGACTTTTTCTAAGAATCATGCAAAAAGGGCCTTTTCTTTGAGGTGCAATCTTTTCTCACAGAGGAAGAAATGAAAAAATGTGCATATAAAGATGGTGCTGCGGAAGAAAGGGAAGAACCCTTATCTCATGAAGAGAGAGATCAGAGAGAGAGGGAGGAGAATGCTATATATATATATACATACTAGAGAGAGAAAGACAGAGATCAGAGAGAGAGAGAGAGAGAGATAGAGACAGAAAGAGAGTGTGTGTTTTTACTGTGTGTAATTTGAGGTGTTGGCGGAGGAAATTCCCCCAAGACCAGAGGCTATGGAAACGGGGAGAAAGCAGATAAAGAAAGAGAAGCCGGCTACCAACTAGGAAGACGTATGGCAAGAAAGCCCCTCACTCACTCACTCACAGTATACTGTGTGTAGTGTGTGTGTTTCTTGTTATTTCTTTCTTGTATATATCATGTATCTATATATGTATGTATACACCACCCTGTGAAGAAAGAAAGAAGGGTTTGGAAGTGAATTATTGTTATGCAGATGGGGGTAGGGGGGTTGGGGGTGGAGGGGTATAAGTATAATCACTATGACTATCTTACAGATTTCAGAGTGCAGAGATTTGAGAGCGAGTTGTCTACTGTCGTGACATGACCTTTCCTTTTAATTCTTTTTCGTTTTCTTTTCCTATTGTAATAATCTCGGAGGGGTGGGTGGGGGCGGGGGCGGGGGTGGGGGTGGAGTTAATCCTGTTGTAATATTGTGGGATGTTTCCCTTTATTTTGTGTATCTGTCTTTGGGTTTGAGTCATCTGACCTAACCCTAATTGGCTATTTATGGCATGTGAGGTTTGACACATTGCTATCAAATTAGGGTTTTCTGCAGGTTGTGTGTGTTCTTGTGAATTCTTTATCTGATAATTACTGGCGGATTAATTAGCCATTTTGGTGACTATATATTTATATCAAAAATTTTGTTCAAATTCTGTGGCAATACAGTTAAGGAAATTGGGACTATTTTTCTTTGACTCCTATAGTTTCTTTCTATGTGAAAAAAATGTTTAGGGTTTAGTTTGCTAACACCCACCGGGCACGTGTTCGTCACTTAACTGTCTCACCAGATCGACTTGTATATATAATTACCTTTATTCAATTATTATTCAGAAAACATATGCTTTTATAGCTTAGCAATCTTACTCTAAAACATATGTAAGACAGTTAAGTGATGAACACGTGTCCGATAGTGCCGAAAGCAGAAGTTGTTAATTATACCACAATCGAGATCTAGTTCATTAACGACTTCACCCTTTCTACTCGAATCTTTATATAATTTTCACTAAATCGGATCAAAGACCTTCTTACAACTCTTTTCTCCAAATAAAATGAACTTTTTGCGCAGTTAAAACTCACTATATATCATTTTGAAGAAACTAAGGATCATCTTTTAGAGATTTCATATTGGAATAATGTGAGAAATGGGATCCCTATAATTCAAGTGAATATTTTTATATAACCTATTTTAATTTGATAATTACAAGACTTTTATTAATCTCAATTTGCTTGTCAAAATACATATTACACTAAGAACACTTTCCTTTCCAATGAAAATACATATATGATCCAATTAAATAAAATTAAATATCTTACACGGGATTTAGAAATCATATCTCCAACTCCTAAATCCAATAAATTTGATTGTATTTAGGATAGTGGAAATTGGATTTAACAATAATGAGACAATCAAATTCAAATTAATTTCCAATATAAACCCAATAATTATTTAATGAGTTCCAAATTGATGTAACCAAAAGTAATTTCTCTTTTCCCACTAATATGTGAATTAATTAAAGGATCTTTCAGGTTGATTCTTCTAATTTAGAGCAGTAATATGTGATTGATGGGTGGGCCTAAATTTCGATAACTAATAACGTTATAATAATTCATCTCGATACATTGAACAATATTTTAATATAACTAACAACGAAATATAAATTATAATAATTTGTATAAAGTGACACAAATACTGTCATAAAATAAAATAAATATCCACACATTTAATGGGACTCAAACTCATAACCTCTTCATGGGACTTCGTTTTGACCAATAGATTAAGATATCATTGGTCAAATTCCTACATGGCTTAGGGGGCTAAATTTTTTCCTTTCATAGTTTATTTGAAGTGTATACAATGAATTATTGGGCTCGAGCCCATCAATATATTGTCCATCTGTGGGCCCAAACTGTCCAAGTATGGTTTTTATTGGCCCAACCATGCTAATAATCGGTTATTATCTATAGTAATCATCTCATGTTAATTAATCAAGCTAATTAAATTATGGGTAGGGATTTAGTGATTCAAATCCAACTCAACACATAATTGATCAAACTTATTTATATTATTTATTATCAAATTTGAAAAATTGTGTTGAATTTGGTTCGATTATTAGTATATTCAAGCTGATATAAGTTTTAATTGGATCAAATATGAATCGAGCTTTAACAATTTGATATTTTTAAACATATTTTATTATTCTTTCACTAACTGAATCGAGCTTCAAAGTTATCGAACAAAAATTTTTGTTCAAGTTTGTAAAATTTAAACGAGCTTTTATCAATCGATCTTATTCGAGTATCAAAATAATTTGATTTATTTTTCAACCCTAATGATGACGTCCCTCACCTTATCTCTATTTCTATCTTTTGGCTTTATTGCTGATTTTCTAATGGAATTATATTTTTCTCTTACGTATTCTTTCCTGTGCATATTTGGCTATTTCTTTTTTCTATTTTTTTTATTAAAAAAATGGTGAATGATTTATTCCTACAAATTGTGAGATCTTATCTATAATTTATATTTTCATTTAGTAGATATTTATATTATTCTTTGTGCTCTCATCTCAAATAATCTGATTTATAAATGATGTGATCAATTATTTATTATCAAAAATATTCGTCTAGCCAAATGAACTTGTAAATTCGTAATTATTTATTTAGTTTAATAACTAGTGACAATATAACATAATTTATATGTGATAGTAGTTGATTATGTTATGAAGAATGCATGATCTAACTTAAATAAATCCTATGTATGAATTTATTGGTTAGAATTAGGTCTTTTTAATTCTTAATGTTGTTGGTAAATTAAATTTTATGAACGTTCTAAGGATTGTTCATTAATTAGAGAATTAGCAAATAGACATTTCTTAGCCGACAAAAAATTAAGAAAATGTGAGATTTTTAAATCGTACCAGTGACCATAACTAATTTATCTGTTTGAACAATTGTAATCTTTGTGACGATGATATGAGTGTTCAATTCAAGTAACCGAAATTTTGGTATACAGAACCAAAATTTTCGATTTGATTTGATAAACATGGAATATATATAGGTTCAATCCAATTTTTGTACCGAATTAACCAAATCATAAAGAAAAATGTAATGTTAATTTATTCATTATAAATTATTAACAATTATAATAACTAACAAACCTCTAAAATTATTATTTTATATCATAGATACATATATTAAGATATTTAATATTTCTATATTATTTTTTATTATTTATATATATTCATATTATAATATAGAGATAATTACACTCTCATTTCTTAAAATTTAGTATACTTACATATAATACCCTATGATTTGAAAAATTACATCAAACACCCCTGAGATTTGCTTTCGTCTAATTATGTGTTAATCAAAATTTATTAAATTTATTGTTATTAACAAAAAAACCTGAACAAAAATAAATATTTATTCTTGATTAACTTATTACAGGTCAAATATTTTTTTTGAGGCTAAACTACCCTAATGTGGTCATTAAAAAAATTTATTTGATTTGCAATAAGTCAATTAAAAATAAATATAATTTTTTTTCCTGACGTTTTTGTTAATGTGACAACTCGATGAATTTTGACGATTGAAGAACTTATTTATTAAAAAGAAACAACCTCAAAGGTACTATATCAAATTACAAGAGGTTTAAGTGTAATTACACCAAACCTCAAGGGAGAAAGTATAATTATCCTTTTAATATATATATATTATATATATATATTTTAAAATTAGATATTCGATTCGATTAACCGACAAAAAATCAAAACCGGACCGAATAGCTGAAATCTAAAAAAACAATTAACCAAAAACTGAACCAAAAATTCAGTTCAACATTTGGTAAAAACCAAATTTTTCAAATTCTATCACCAAGTGTTCACCCTTCCTCCCATCCTTGAAGTGTTGCAGTGCATATTGGATGAGTTTGTTCATGGTATCAGAGTGGCGATCCTCGGTGCCTGATTTGCCTCTTTGAGTCTGCACTATTGGTTATCTGATTGAAAGTTGTCAACTTAATATGGTGATGGAAGCAACCACAGAGATGTAGAAGGAAGACAGTGCGAATCCAAGAATGCAAAATACTCGAGATCCATTTGCAATTCATGGATCAGATCATCCAGTGAAAGGGCCACACAAACCAGGCCACTTACAGAACATCAATATATATGGATAATCTTCTAAAGATATAAGGTGAAGACATAACTAATTCAAAGGACCTTTAAAAGATATGCAATACAGACCTCTAACACATAATTAAAAATGTTATATTCTTCCCCACTCAATCTAATATAAAATGTTATAGAATGAAGCGCACGCCCTCGTGCAATATGAGCCCTAAATAGGCCCTACTCCAAGTACTCACAAATGAGAACCCATGCCTATGCGCCACTAGAATGTTGTCCTGATTTTTCATGTTATTGATTAATAACTGATGCTGAATCTGCTAAAAATGCTATTGCTTAATAACATATGTTAATGCATAAACAGTAGCAGGAAGTAACTAATACTCGCTCCCAATGGTAGAAATTGTGTTTCATCATTTTACAAAATTTTACAGAACAGATGTCAAAATTGTTGAGAAACTGCAGTAAACACACATCTGATTCCAGTTCTTCCACATCTATATCGTCAGCAGAATTTCATAAATGTAGAAGTAAGAAGAATGAATATTGAAAAGAGAAGACAATGAAAACAGAAGGGAAAAGCTATCTTTCTCTAAATGCATCACCAAGTAAATTCGGCATTAGATAAATCTATCTGAGAGTAAGATGAAATTTGTGACATATCTGGAACCCAGAATCCTATTTCACCAGCGTGTTCAACTGCATCCTGAAAAGGTCTGTAAGCGCACCACGAACCTCCATCTGAAAAGGGGACTTCTTATTAGAATTCTAGAAACAGGATGATACAGCCTATACTATTGCAGTTGCATTTGGGTGCTGAGTATTGTGTTTCCTTTTCAGCCTGTTAGAGCTCAATATAATACTGTATCTATTATATTCTATCACATGTCCCAATATTTTTTTGAATTTTTGTATAAACTAAAATATCCCTATTTACTTCTCATATGATAATATTTCTTTACGGTAATTAAGTAGCTTGAAATCGTAATCAAATAGCTTGTAAAATATCTATCTGTACTTCTATCTACAAATCCCTTAAAACTTATGGCTAATAAACATTGGTTAATTACATCTTGGATTTTAATAATTTTTTTGCTAGACAATATATATCATGCAATATATATAAGTATCTATATTATTATTTTATATCATATTGTACTACATTATATATACTAATACTATAAATATTATTATTACCTATTTATCAGTCTGTTTCTATATCTACATTAATACTGTTGTTAAATACCAATGATTAGGATGATTTCACGCTTTTTAAATTTTGAAATGACTAAATAAAGCATTATTAAATTTTGAATAACAACAATATGATAATGTAAAAAGTTTAATCAATTATAGGACTCCATTAGGCTGCAATCTTAACAATGCAAGAAACTACTAATGCACAAATATAATAGAAATTCTCATTTGTGCTATCTGAAGAAAGACGGAACATTAACTTGAATTATCTTGAAATTGACACGTGATAATGTTTAGCAAGTCCAACAATACAAGAAACAATATAGTTAAAGTCAAATGAAAAATATTCATTTAGAAATTAAAAGATGATGGATGGAGATAGCAGGAGATTAACAATTAGCATGTACATAAAATAAAAAAAATTCAATTGTCTGCAAATGTTGAACAAAATTACTTTTTCAACTTTATGAAAAGTAAGAAAATGTTATTTCTTCTCATTCATATTTTAAATACCTTTTCAATATTTATTAAATTTAGTGCATGCTTATCAATTAATTTCACTTTCTTTTATGTGTTCGAAATAAGTATGAAAACCAAGTGAAACATACTTTTATATATACACACATGCATATACATATGTATGTGCTAGACAAAAATGAATGGCTAAAAGTCTGATTGAGCTTTTGAGATGCCTTTGTTAATTATGGTGAAAAACCATAGCCTTAACTAAGAAAGATTAGTATATCAAAAATTTAAATGAATATTTCGAACAAATTAGAATTTCAAAGGGTGCGTTCATATAATGTCATACTATTTGAAACCTTGAATTAATCATAAACATTAATTATGAAAATCTTACAGTCATATCACATGAACAATTTTCAAACTCAGGATCATAAGTATATACAAGCTTCCTTTAAGTTATGAAAGTCAATTTTAAATTTTCCAACAGTTTGGTCTTTATTGCTAAATTTGCTTATTATATCTAAAAATATATGGATTCATAAAGGAAGTTGATTCTTTCTTTTAAATTTAATCATTCAAAAGAACTTAATGAAACTTTTACCTTATGTTAATTTGAACTTACATTTTAAAAGTAAATAAACAAGAAGAAGCATAAAGATTCAAAATTATTGATTAACATTTTTAATAACCTGAAACTAATGACAGTATTTTATGGTTAATCTACACTATATTAAAAAAATATGAAATTATGAATAGCTTCAGAAGTTTCTTTCATTTTTTTGCTTGACGAAATTAACTTTATATATTGGTTTTAAGGTTAGAATATAAAATATATACCTATTAATTACTTTTCATATTTATTACCTCCTACAACTACTATTGACATTTATTACCTCCTATTAGTTACTTTTTATATTTATTAATTATTACAAATTACTTTTCATATTATAATTATAATGTAATATAATTGCTAAAAACACCTTTACCATATACATAATATAATATGTATTGTTTATTATTGTAGAAGCATGAATAAGTTTGAAATGTTCTATGCTTCTTTACTTCTTGAGAAGATAAAAGTATGAAGAAACATTAGTTTATAATTCAAAATAAATTAAACTTGGCTTGGACTAATAAACATTGAGTTAAAAAGATGTCATTTTTAAATTTTAAACAAGACTTCTTGAAAGAATATCAGAATTATTTTAAATAAAAACACTTGAATAGGTGAATAGTATGGTTTATAATTCAAAACTTCTCTGTTTCTTCACTTCGATGATATGCAAAATGACATGTAATGCAACTAATATATTCTATGGTAAAACTAAAGTTAGAAGTATAAACTACCAGCTGAAAAACTAATACCTTTTATTTCATTCTTGCCTTTTGTTGTTTTCTATACATTACTTAAGTCATTCATGCAAAAAAAAGACATAATAATATTTTATTTTTAGTAGAAAAAATACCAAAATAACAACACAATTTGTTAACAAAAAAGCGAATTTGAGAAATAATACATATTTTCATAAAGAATTCAACGCATCGTAAGAAGTTTTTATCGAAGCTTTTCAATTTACTTTTTGTTAGTGTACCTAATTTAGCAAGAATGAGTAAAATTCTTAATTATTTTTATAAGAATTAATCCAACTCGTGGTTTCAATCACGATTTTAATAATTTTTCTATTAAATTGATATGTGACACAATCAAATACAATTATGTTACATTGATAATATCATAAAAATAAACTAATAAATATATTCTTTTCCATATGAAATTTTATAATATTTTCATTTAATAAGTTGGCTTATTCAATCAAGATACACTAATAAATAAAATTTAGTGTTCCTGAATTTATAATCAAAAGAATTATATGTAATAATGGATATCTAGTTTTCTAGGTTAATTAAGTGAATTTAAAAACAAATTATTATCTTCAAAAACTCAATGAGATAGCAACATGCTTATAAGCATATTTTTGTTCTAAAACTGTTACTACTATTCTTATGTAGGCAATTATAGAAATACATAATTATATAAAAATTAGTACATAAACTTTATTAGTGGAAAATTAAGTACTAAATTGACGGACATGGTAGAGAAATTAGTACCAAATTGACAAACAAGGTCGAGAAATTATTCTCAAAGGCAAGTACAAATGCCAAACAAATTTGTACGTGTGTTTTCCTATTGTGCAACTGTTTCAGGTACCATGAACACAAAATTTCAGGATGTTAAACTTTTGACTTGTATCAAAATTTGATTAGTAAGACAAGATGGCAAAGAGCATGTAAAACTTTATGTTTCCTAATTGATGATGCAATGGAAATTGAACTTGCAAAGTCATGCCAAGATGGGAGTTTACCTGATCACAGCAGACAAGTTTCGTGATCAAAGGATAAAAGTTCCTGAGGTGGTTCCTGAAAATCCGGGCATTCATTTGGCACATGCCTTTCAGCACCTGGATACCAAGGCTTGAAGGTCACAATTCTTAACGCCATGCAGAACAAAATAAAATAAATCCTCAAACCAGGAAACAAGTGGCAGCTTTTCCTTTGCATTTTTAACTAAGTGCATAGCTATTAGCCAGATAATTTTGACATAAGTTTGTGGAGTGGATAATAAGGATGAGAATTAACAGCTAACGTCAAACAAAGTTCATGAAAAAGGACTTACCAAAGACAACTGCAAAAATCACTTCTCACAGCTCATAATGAGCTTTCAAATAGTATGTATAAACTATGCTCCAAAACAAACTTTATGCAAGCCACAAAGCGAAAATAGCAATCCCTAGGATATCAATGACCATCTAATCCATAAAAATATTATTTTGCTCACTGAAAGAAAATAGAGATCCGTCCAGGTTATCCATCAAGCCATGATGAGGAAACAAGACCACGACTTGGTAGATTTGCCAAGGGAGAATAAGGAAGCAAGCAAATGATTTCATTTGGAAGTGTTATCTTGAAGATGAAGGGACTACAGAAAGAATGAACTTACAGTTCCCAAATTGGAAACCCATTCCCAGATTTCAACAGATGTCATCTATAACAGATTGGATTTCTAGTCACATTATTCCATTCCATGTATGACAATCTCAAAAGTCAAACTCAAGTTCACAACCACAGACACCAACAATCATAATCCTGCTAAATTTTATAAACCCAGAAAAAAGAAAGAAGAAGAATAGAAGGAGCTGACATGCATCTTTTTTATACTGGTTATCCATGACATAATTCGTACCTTCACAATTATTGGAGATCGAAGTTCCAGAACTCGATGAATATCCATATTATTTGTCTCTTCGATGCTAGATTGAAAATCAGATGCTTCTCTTAGCACCTGTTCACAAAAAGACACAAGCTTTTCCTCAGCTACCCCTTCAAGTTTCTCTTCTTTGATGTCTCCCTCTCTGTGAATATCAACAGTGGATGTTGTCTTTTGTAGAATATCCAGATAGATACAAGTTCCAGCCAACTCCTGACGCAGGAGATTCAGTGGTGGTCTACTCAGGAAAAGGACCGTGTGTCAGAAAAGTTGTATCACTGAAGCAACCAACTCAAAGCATGGCTATATTATGTAATTTTAAGTTAAAGAACATAGTAGCCAACCTTTCAGTGGGAATTTGGTGCATTCGCAATCTGAGATTAGCAAAAGAATTGTACGAGGCAGCAAACTCAAGGATAGAGAACAAAATTTCCATAATGGTGATTTTCTGTTGTGTGTTCAACTTGTTCCAGTATTTTTTCTGAAAGTGTGAAACATGCCAAACATAAGATAGTAAACGATATTCTCAGAGCACCGTAGCAACTTAATCTCATTTCATCAGTCAGCATGTATATGCAAGTAATATTAAGAGATGAACTGGGCAGAAATTTGCTGAACTCCCCATGACTCTGAAGAACACTAGCATTAAAAAGGGTTAGTGCAAACAGCATGTGTTTCATAATTTTGCAGATAATTGGAACCGCGTGATCTTACTCTATCTAGAAAAGAGTAATGCTAGAGCTTAATACTCCCCAGTAATGGAAGAGCTATCACAACACTATTAGTTGCTAGGATTTGACCAACCAAACAGAGACTTCTCAAAAGCATTTCATTCTGAAATAAGATCTCAAGAAACTGATTCTTATACCTGAATACTATCAATGGCACCTAAAAGTAATAACTGTGTAACGCATTTACTCCTGATGGTTGCTAAGATTGGACTTTCCTCCTCATCTCTGGAACCAAGCTCCATTGCAGTATCAATAGACTACAAAAGAAGCAAAAGAAAAACCCAAACCAGTTAAACAATTGAATACATTTTGAATGATCATGCAACAAAGAAATGCCATCAGACTGTTACTGCAACAAATTTATCCTTCTGCAGACTTGTGTCTTGACAATCGAGGCCAATAAATCATAAACAAAACGCAACAAGAGAGCAACATATACACTTTCCAGAAGGATTCACAGGGTGGTTCGATAAGGAAACGCATGTTTAATCTCCAAAACCTTACAAAATGATTGATGCATTTTAAGGTTTCAATCCACAGAGTATTGCTTTAAGATAAGAAATCAAGTTTGTAATACATTCTGGCTATAAGTTCCATCATTTGCCAGTCTTCCTAGAAAAAGGCAGCGAGAAAGCATCCGAGAAGATTCCAGTTTCTTCTTAGACCATCGGCTAAGCCCCCTGTTTTATGTTGCTAACATAAACTTTAATAAAATCATAATCACAAAAATTATATATTATTTTAAATATTAAATATATGAAAGTAATACAAATTATTGAAATGTGTTACAAGTATATAATATGAATAATTTAATTTTTAATTACTGAATATAACATAAAGTTATTTACGTACTTATATGTAATCTGCCAAATATATACTAGAAGTATAAAATATAATATAAGAATATATATAATATTTACAAATATTTTCAGTACATATGATATTTTTTGTAAAATAAGAAGTATATATTAGATATCTAATATATGAAACATTCGAAAAATATATTGTTATAATAATTAATTCAATATTCCAAAATAGATTTCTTATATAACAAAACTTGTGTTTGTGTGTTTTAAAGTTTCATTACTATCTACCAAACATCTAAATGGGGTTTGAACAGTTTCGATTCAATTCCTTTTCTTATTCCTGTGTCAGAATGACATACTAAAATCATTTATTTCCTATTTTATGTTGTTCCTAAGTTCGTTCCCTTCCCACCCAAATCCATTCATGCGTAACAATGTCCCCCTAAGAGTTTTCTCACTCCGAACAATACAATTTTGTGCTTATATTTCTAACTTTTGTTTTCCCTTACTAAAATCCAAGGTTCACATATAGTACTAATGCCCAAGGGAAATTGAAATAACTTGCATCTGAAAGTCAAAATGTTTTCAGTTACCAAGCAGCAATGTATAGGCCTTCACAATTTCCTATTAAGAAAACCATTTGCACATTGAATGAATAACAGCTTAAGAAATACTAAATCAACAGATACAATAGACAGGCATAAATACAAATCTACAAAATTGTAAATCAAAATACCAACCTTGGATGGAGAAGATGGTACCATTACATCAGATGTACGGTTCTTTGGTTTCGAGGAAAAGCTTCTCATGAAAAGGTTGTCCATCATATTTCCCATTATCTTTTGTCCAAATGTTTGATTACGCTGAACGCCACCATCTTCAGTAGGTCTCATAGTTCTTCCAGATGGTGAAGGTATGCCTGCAGAAAGACATGTTAAAATCTAAGCTTCTGAACTATCTACTATGTCAAATTTGCAAGCAGTTGCCCTAGCAATATTTATATAGCTTATCATGAGTTAACCTTCAGATCCCTCCATATCCACTGGGCGCTCAATATCTTGATTGTGATGCAGTGCAATTCCATCCTCATCTATTCCCACTGTGTTCCCATTTTCATAGAAATTATCATTACGTTTGTAAGATAAATCCCGACCAACGGCCACTGGTGAAGGGCTGTTCAAGTCTCTTGTCAACACTTTACGGTGCTTAGTGTTATCAAAACCCAAATCATTGAGAAGCTCAAGGGGTTGGGTTGTGTATGATGCATCCCTGGCCAAAATCAATAAGCACATCGAAACCAACAAGTCACCAAGTAAAAAGGAAGCAGCTTGCAGCTTATTAAGGAAGATAAATTTGAAAATGTATCGTGTGTATGTGTGTATGTGAGAGAGAGAGAGAGAGAGACCTTGTGTGTGTGTTTGTGTGTTATTTTAGAGAGTGAATGAGTAAGTTTGTGTGCGTGTGTGTTACCTTATACTTTTCAACAAAGTATCCCAGTCTTCATCACTGAACTGGTGTCCTCCAACGTCAATAAGATGCACTAATGCACCCAACGATATTGAAACTACTGATTGATCTGTTTTCTTGGCACAATCCAGCAATAAACTGAGTAGCTGAGGCAGCATAAAACACACATCCTACAAACATGAGACATCAAGTATCAAAAAACTGCTTAAATGCCATGAGTAGTACGGCAGGCTCTTGGAGTCAGCATCATGGATTTTGAGCACAAATAGTAAAAGGGAGAACATTTCATATTCATTCCTGAATCATGGAAGCAGAGAATTCCACAGGATCATCAATTAAATAGTAGAGAACAGCATCTCCTTGCCCCCGCCATAAGAAGCAAGAACAAGGCAGTACGGAGAGCAACCTTTCTCACCCAACTACTATACTTCTGTAGGGGACTGCCAATTTATGAAGTCAACTTTAACAGGCCACCATGTGACAAAAATAAAAAGGACACAAAACAATTCAAAGCACATTTTAGGCATAATAGACACCAAAATGTTACTTTTTAAGTTTTTAACATTAGTAACAGCTACTTTCTCAGAAGGCAGAATGCTTCAGAGGCAAAAAGGTCAAAAAACAACCAAAAAAAAATTTCACGGTGACATATACATTGAAATCTAATATAGGTAGCAAAATCAGTATCTCAATCTCATGTGTGAGATTTGAGATTTCAACAATTAAGTGAGGTGGATTCCTGTTCATTATGACAACTATCTATTCATTCTGATATTAGGAAGTAGTAACAAACAAACCAGAACCTTAGTTAACAGCTAAACAAGCAGAAATTTATTCCAGCACAGGACAGAGAAGACAGGCACACATAGAGGGTGCGGCACCGTGGATAGGTTAGAATTAGAAACACTATTATGAACTGATTATATTTCATCAACCAATTGGGCTACCTTGTAAAAAGTGTTAAACAGGTTGCATAATAATTGTAGTGAATGAACGCTGCTTTCACGAAGCCATTGATCCCCAGAAGACATAAAATGCTCTTTTCCAGCATGTCTCACAGTATCGAAAATAGGGAACAGGACCCGTTGGAAAATATTCTCCCAAAATGAAGTTGAGAACTTGCTGCCTCTCTCATTCAGCAAATCAAACAAAACCTCAAGTGCACAGTTTCTGACCTCTGCCCTTGGATCAGAAGTCAGATCAGAAAGACCAGCCAGCATAGGAAACCAATAATGCTCAGTAACATCACAAGTTTCATCAACTGTGGTGTCAATAGGTTTCAGAGCACCACCTGGTATAAGACCCTGTAATGAGAAGAAAGAAAAGCAATCACTGCATGTATACCTCAGCAAAAATACTTGTTTTTTGAGCATCCATTCCCCCTCACTATGTAGTTTTCTCTCCATACAAACAAAGACCAGCAACTAAATCCATGAAACCATTCCACAGAATCAAGAGCCTTTGAAAACATGCAGTGCACGAGTTACAAAGTATTTCACAAAAACAAATAGATGGCCTCTTCCATATTTTTTTTCTTTTTTCTTTATCCTTTTCCCTCCTCCTTTGCTAGAGGAGTTTTACATTCAGAAACATTTGAAATATTTCTATTAGAAAGCATTAGAAGACTGTCAAGAATGTCTGCTGTTCATGGATATTAGCCTGTCCTTGAACATTCTCTACGACTTTTTAGGAAAATGAGGTAGCAGAAAAAAGTAAACACCTGCCCAAGCCTTATTTACTGCGAGCAATATCTAATAGGTACTAGGTAAGGGAAATTTTGTGTTATACAATAGGATTTCTAGCATACATCCATTCTTTTCTGGCATGAGTAGTAGAAAAAAGGACCTCAAAATAATCAACAAAATTAGGGGGCCAGGTATATTAACATTAAAACAGCACAAATTTCCTCCTTGTCTCTGTTCACGACCTTACAAGAGTATGACTTTTTAAATGCAGCCATACCATACCATACCATCACACTCTGGTTAAAAGTTTCATCAGAATGACCACAATTTATGCTATATGTCAAGATAATAGAGCAAGATCATAATAAATAAATATTCAATCACGAACCTCAGCAAGACGGTCCTCACATACGCGGAGCAGAGCAATGGCCTTCAAACTTATGCGGTGAGAACTTTTATTATTTGCAAATCCAATCAGACAGTTGACACAATCCATAAAGCAATCACCAACGACCTGATCAAAGTGTTCCAAGACAACTGCACAATTCCTCTGAGTCAGACATGACTTCATAAAAATATTCTAAACTTGTTAAACATTTTCCAAAAGAAATACAGAAATTCAAAGAAAAAGGGTTCCGACCCTGTTCCACATTCTCAAATGCACTTTCAACTATCGGTTCCGAGTCATCATCTGCAGCAGCAGTGAAAATCATGAACACGCTCCGCCAACCAGACTTTATGCTTCCAACTTTAGATTTTATCATCTGTTATCACCACTCAAATATGTTGATGTCAAACAACTGTACAACTCAGAGAGATGTAAAACATAGTATCAAGTATACATACTTGCACGATGCAATCCACTATAAGCCTCCGTATAGAATCACTTCTGCTGCTCCGAATGAGAACAACGAATGGTTTCAAAATATCATTCTGGAAAGTGAAGTTTGCAAGTTCAGCACGCTCCAAATATTTTATAGCAAGTTGTCGTAGAGAATCTATGGCATACATTGCAACTTTTTCATCAGGATGGCTCCCAGCAAAAATAAAATGATGGGCCAAGACTGACCATATTCTAGCCCAAACCTGAAAAATGAACAAACAGATAATAAATATCCTGCAGGCATGCATTCATAAATCAGTGTCCTATACAGATACGGGCATATCTATTTCGATAAGGAAAAAGATATCTTAAAATCACCAATGTCGGACCAGGTTTTGGACAGCAAAAGTGAAGCTAAGATAAGGATGTTCAGATGTTTCTGGAAAAGTCATGCCACATTAATAAGATATATGTATATTGTCGTAAGTTGGCAAGTGGCATACATTAATAGTAGGAGAACCATCTGTGATGATCCACCCATATTCAACATAGGCCAATAGATGAACCAAGTAGAAAATGGTAGTAGAATTATAGAAAACCCAGAACACGCTCTGGACCTTGGGAAGTGCCTCGATAGAGCAGCAGCAGAAAAAGATGATAAGCTGACCCACATAAGCATATTGTAACATTTTGTTGAGTTGAGTTAACAGAATGTGAAAATGAATCATCTACAAATGCATAAGCTTAAAAATTTGCACTGCTCCCCTGATTTATTGACATGAACACACATTTTCAAGTGATACATATTATCCACCTCTACTGAGCTCATAAATATCTCATGTGGTAAGAGAGTAATGCATGTTAATATAGTGTCCTGATTCTGGAGTATGACTAAACAAGCGGAACCGCGCATGAGGTATGCTCAATTTCTGTAGATAAGGGGATTGGAAAAACATGAGGCTACCACACCCAAAAAACTAGAAATGAAAAATCAAAACAGAGCATAAATTTAAGCAGGTGAAGCGATTACCATCCTTATGCGAGCCATATTGTAATAGCTTATTTCAACAACCTTCTGCAAGCTAAAAACACGAGCTGGAATCTGTTTTAATTCCTCAGCTGACACACTGCACAAAGCAGTAAAAAATTCCACCACTGTTTCACTGGGCAACTTGATGCTATTCACAAATACTTGTTCAGTAGGCTTCCCAGCCAGCTCTCTCAGAGATTGAAGAATAGCATCTCTAGAGATTTGATTTGATCCTTGCATAACGGTTGCACTCATAGCAGGCCATGACACCGCATATTCTAGGCGGGAAATACATTCCAGAATGGCAAACCAAGAGTCTTGAAAGGCATATATCTCAGTATCACATAAAGTTAGTAAAGTACGTAGTGCCTCTACATTTTTTCCACGCATATCTCTTGGTGCATGCAAGAAATTATACCTGAAAGTCATTTTCAGAAGCATTATGTCATGCTTAGGAAAAAATTTCAATGGTGAAATCTTGGGCAGTAAAAAGCAAGCAGAACCATTACTGTTATAAAATTGAGAAACTCAAAAGAGCAAGTGCCTCATGGACGTATCAATTTTCAAGCAGCTTCATATTTAATCCCGTAATCTGAATCTTTCACATATTTAACTTCTTATTGAACTACAGATCTCTCTCTTTTAATAGTAGAAAGATTCTAAGACCAAGCACCCAAGATTTCTGCAGTTTTTATATTTTCTGCATCAGTCAAATTTTACAAATGTATCTAGTCATCTGTTGATTATATCAATTCATTTTGTTTCATAAACCTAACTTTTGGAATGATTGTCATGTTCACGCAAGAATTGACTGCAAGAATAGAAGTTATAGAAAATAATTAAATGAACAAAGATGGTGTTGCTGTGCAACACTATGAAGAAACAAAGATAGGTACCATCCTGGGAAACAAATAAGTTTTTCTTGCATGATACTTGAGACTATTGAGTACACAAGAACACTTTTGGTAGCAGCAAACTTAAATAGGAGGGTTGTCAGACGCTATTAACTAGTATCTAAAAGCGGCTCGACATGGGCACATTGAAAAGGAACCAGAACATCAGGAACTCTAATAATTTTGAACTTATCATCTTAGCAGGCTGCAGGCTGCAGTCAACAGCATTGACATTGTGCCACATGATCCACTCATTTGGTTACTTTGCCATCCAACATGGAGATTTAGAGGATACAACTAGAGTTCATCAAGAGAAAGTGCCACAAGAGTCCATCGTACTCTGCCAAATCATGGCCAGGACGCACATCCAAACATTTACCACAGTAAACCATAAACGTAAATTCATTCCATGAAAACACACATTAATATACTAACTGCTTTTAACTGCATATAATTGGTACCTCAAGAGATGAATAGAAACTAATTGATTCATCTCCAAATAACACAATAATGCACTTTCCTGCAAGTGACTTTCATCAGACTGTGACCATATGACATTGGTTTGGTTTATTTGTAATTAACTTAACTGAAAAGGCTATCAGGGATGAAAACCAATGTGCACTGCACCAGTCATCAGAAAGAGATGGGGTGTTTACATTTCCAAAAATTATACAATGGTAAAATTAAACTCAGAAGATGTAGTGGTAAAAGAAATATGATTGGTGCAGACATGCTGAAGCATAGATAAGCTACGGATGGCAATGATTGAACTGAACTGACATGTTTGTTCACAGGAACAGCTAACAGAATAAGGTATGACATTAAACTATTGTAAGTTGAATAAATGATACCAGTACCCAATAGAAACAATTTATCAGGACAAAATTCATAAGAAAACCAAGAATTGTAATCTCTTAAGATGACAGAACAGAAAGTAAGTCACAACAAATAATTCGATAGAACAGGCAAAAAAGTCAATAGTAAAAAGAGAATCACCTTATCAAAGATGTCAAAAAGGCATAGCGCATGGTGTCCATTCCAAGAACATGTGTTATGTGTATACCTTCTTTGAAGCCTTCCATACAAAGACCAATCCTGGGCTTGCTATCTAGTTCACCCATGGTAACAGAAAAAGTAGCCAGTAACGGCCACCCTACAGCTTCAACCATGAGACGTACGAGTTCAATCCTATGTGAAGTGTAAAAGATCCCCCTTTTTCCCCCTTGATCCTTAATTATGGCCTGAATTTGCTTGAGAATTGCCTCGTTCTCAGGCTTGGGCTCAGTTGAAGAGCTCCTTCTTGGAAGAGCCAGATTGAGAATATTTATAAGACCCCCCTCCTCAACTCCTGGCTTTTGCTTACTGTTTTTCAAAATTCCAGCAGGATCATCCTTCATCTTTATCTCCTCCTTAACAATTGAATCATATATCTCCTCCAAGAGTTCCTTAGGAGCGGATTCTTCAGCATCATTCATTTTGTTTATGCGTACAAAATCACTTTTTGACATTTTTGGCCACACTGTTGGATTATGAGCATCAGTATTCAACATTATAACAGCATAAGCAAGGACATACGCCGTATCTGCATTCTTGAATAGACCAGGATTATCTGCACAGTAACTGCAAGAGAATAATAGAATGTTAAAAATCTGGAGATACCAGCTCTTTACTGACTAATAGTTACAAGGTTTAAATATCAGCAGATGCAGCACAGTTTTGGTTTATCTGCAGTCTCTGTATCAGAGTAGCATATACGGAACCAAATACTTGTTTTATAAGTCATATTATATTCACCAATCAAATCAATTTTCAAAGCGAAGAGCAATTCTGGTTCATATCAATCTGGTTAGAACAAGTTTTAGCATCTACAGTTCAAAAGTCAAAATAATATGCAAGTACAGAAAAGGACTTTTCAGCATTTAGCTTCACAGGGCAGCCCAACAGCTGCACACTGGACTTCTACAAGGCAACCCCATAGCAATGGGATCAGGAACATGTGAAATAGGTAAAGATATGTGGTCCAGTTGTGACAAACTCACTCTCTTCTTATGAAGAGAAAACAATTTTTGCAGGAACCAATGTCCCAAATTTGATAATCTCCTGTAACTAGAGAAAGAATTGGTATTCAAGACAATTTCTATTGTACATACAAGTTTACAAGCCCCAATTAGTACCTATCACGCACCTTCTGTCTTGGGTAATGTATATGGGCAAATGTAATTACATGTTATTCCATATGCTACTGTATGCGTGGAAGACAATCAGGATGCCGTGAAAATAAGATGTCGCTCCAATTACTTAGAAAGTACTAAAAACATGCATGCATAACAGTTACACTGTAAATTAACCAGTAAACCCTTACTAATGAAGCTCCAAATAATCAATTCCAATACTTCTAAAACCTTTCTGCATCCTATTGCATTTGCATATTTCAAGAACCAAGAACTCCATGTACAAAATATCAGACATCATAATCCAATCTCCAGCTATATTCTTATAATAACTGCTTATCACAGACAATCATCAATTGGTGGCTACAAATGCTGTTTTTGTTGCATCATAAACATCTACCATCAGACTCAATTTCCTGGACATACCAAAGATGCCTTTTTTGGTCAAGTATGGATTTCTTCTTAAAAATGGTATGAGATATGTCCATTGCAAATTTCAGCAACAATTTTGGTAGAAGAGGGCAGCAGTTACAGTGTAAGTTCAAGAGCAAAGATGGGGGTGGGGGGGAGAACAACTAAGGAGCAAACTGAGATTACTGACAAAGTTAGCAGCATTACTATCCAAAGAAATAAATCAATAAACAGACACTTCTGGGGACTTCTATGAAGTACCTATCCCCAGTGCAGCTTGTAAGTAGACAAATACAGAGTTAGAAACAAATAAATAAACCACAAAATTACAGGTTTCCTGTTGGAATTGTTGGGTGGAATGGTCTGAATATTCATAGCTCTAGTGATGGAAAATTTAGAGTTGCGTGTTCTGATTACAATATTCTAGATCGCATATCAATTCATGGATGCTCACCATATATATTACCACGTTTTCTGGGTTTCCAAATTTTAAAGAATGCTTTCTGATGTTGTATGCCCAGGTTAGGAAAGGCATAAAAAAGCTCCATTTAACAACAACTAGGTAATACAGGACTCTTTCTCAGAATTCTATAAGTAATGCTTATTTTTCTGTTAAGAGGCAATTAAAAGGTATATATCTGACTAAAGAAGACGCGCTTCAAATTTTTCAAGATCACTATGTGTCCAAACCTCTAGGAAGATCCAAGTTCCTTTGAGCACACATCATCATTTTATGTCATGTATCCATGCTCAAATTCTGTTGGTCTGGTTTGAGGCAGAATCTCCTATGCATGATTTATGCTCCCTAATGCAGACAAATTTAGCAACAGAAAGTACATACCGCTCTGCAAACTTTTCCATTATCCGATCTATCTTCTGAGCTTCCCCTGGAAGTCGAAATCCTTTAAGGAATTCACGGATTGCATTGTCAAACTTCATCCCAGAAAAGTTCATGGAATCCACATATGCATGCATAACAGTAAGGGGGAACTCCTCATGCTGGCCTAAGTAGTCCCCAAGCATAGCCTGGATATCCATATCAGTCAGATAGCCACTCTAGACACTGCAAAACAAAAGCAGAATGTAATATCTACCTTGTCTAAATTTGGAGTATTTCGCAGAAACTGAGCAACTGCAGCCGGAGTTTTCTCCACCAACCCACTGGAGATTAAGTGCTGTATGCCCTTTCCTGGCTGCCGATTGAACTGTACATATTTGAAACAAAAAGTTATAGTACCCTAAAGGAGCACAAACATATATTTAAGAAACCAAATATATAAAAGTCCAAGTTCAGACAATGCAGTTCACAGTGTATGTAACAAAAGAACAACAATGTCCACACACCTCAGTAACAACAGCTTCAATGGTGGATTTATGAGCCTTCAACTTCTCAAAGTTGCTTGGTGAACCTTCCCTACTTTTTGATTCGTCGGATTCTCTAGGCGAAACTTCTTCCTCAATGGATTCCTTGCCCGTATTTTGTTTTTCTGATTCTCTATGAGACTTCTCCCAAAGCACTAATGATTTAAGCACATTCACAAGACCCTAAAATGGCAACAGGTGTCAAACAGTTCATTCAAATAAGTGAAGTTGCAGCAGAATTTCTAAAATATAACAAGAATAAGGTGCAGACAGGAAAAGCCTAAGATATACCTGAAGAGATGACGTTTTAATTGCTCCTGTTTGGGATGTGGTAGCAGACTTTGGATCCACATTTTGAGTACCTTGAGCAAGTTTGGATAAAGTGGCAACCTAAAGGGAAGAGGTGAGAGAATGAGGAAGTTTTAGATAGAAAGTCATGGAAGTATCTTATCTTTCAAGATAAACACAAACCATTCTTTCAAACAAGTTTGGTGATTCAAGATCACAATCATAGTTCACATAGAGGTCAACAAGCATCTGAGGATCCTTGCATACTTTCTCCAGCATCCTACAATTCAGATAGATTAAGTGTATTAGTAACTATAAGTAGAATTATAGAAGTAACAAGTGTAACAGGTGTGGCAGGGATACATTTTGTCCAGCAGTCGAATAAACGAATGCTTGAGATTGCAATGGCAACTAGGAGAAAACTCAATCTACCTAATGATACACATTATGCTTATATTGGAAAATTAACAGTTTTAAGGAGAACAGCATACCGAAGAACACTTAATTTTTGGTTAAGGTCTGAGCCATCCAAAGATCTTAAAATAATCACAGGAAAGAACACTCCAATTTCAGCCTGAAAAGGATTAATAATCAGCTTGACGAAGCAAGTGAAGATCAACTATTTCTTCTCATCATGGTTGAAATCAATCATTTCATTCCTCAATAAAGTAGATTTTAAGTTTAGTCATACCTTAAGACTTTCCCTAAACTGCAACAAAAGTGCTGCAAAAATTCCTGTTGCATACTGCAAACGGATAGGAGGGAAAAAGAAAATCATTAGCATAAAACTGCAACAGATTTTTCAGACATAGCACAAAAGAATTAAAGTAGAGGGATAGAAACAAACTACACCTGAAATATAGCGGGAGACTGCGACACTGATGCTCGTAATAATGTATATGAAAGATGAGCTTCTATCGAGTGAATAAATTGAAAATTCTTTGCAAATGAGTAACCAACGCCTTCCACTAAACCCTGCATCAATTTTAAATAGCATTGATATATCATCTTATTACATGACATACTCTCTATCCATTCTGAGCAGAAATTGTCAAAGAACAAGCAGGCCTGTTGCTTAAATTTAACATATCCATCCAGTAATTTCAATATGAAATCAGCATCCAAAACATTAGTTATAGAACTGATAACATTACATACAAGACTTCAGCTAATAAGTGAAAGTCCTGAATTTGAGATGAATAATTTATTTACTGCTCTAATATCTTAAACGTCGAAACAACAAAGAAATCATATTTCTCAATTAACTAAGTTAAAATTGAATGGAAGTCGAAGAATTATTTCTAGAAGTTAAAAACTATATCAGACTCATTAAGAAGCATAACAAAGAACATAATATTTCAAGTAAAGGGAGCAAACTCATGCAGCGCCAGAATGCAAATTTGGTACATAACCAGGGGCAAGGACTAACAATCGTATAGATATAAGCTCCACAAAGGAAGACAAAGGCAAGAAGTGGAGCAGAATTCTCCTTAAACAATCTAGTAAAATTTATTAGAAGCGGAAGAATGCTAGAAACTGAAGCTAGCAGCAGGTGATCTATCCACAGGTAAGTAGATGGAGGCAGGGGTCGAAGATCTAGGTGAGGATGCAAAATCTTGGAAGCAAGCATTAGAAACACAAACAAAACCAGATAAGGGCAAGAATCAGAGTCTATGAGAAAAGTGTATTTGGAAAAAGCAACACAAAGCCTTGTTCTGTGGAAATCAATACTAAAAAGCACCACCGAATGTTAAGTGTAAAGGATAATATAGGTCCTTAATTGTTCTGATTTTTTATACAAGCAAACACACGATTTTAAGGCCAAACACCCATCTTTATGTAAACTTAGCATTCACATAATTCGGTTCTGATATGATGGTGAAATAGCTAATCACAGCTGCCACTGATTGTGCAATAAACAAGGACAAAATAGTTAGCAAACAATCAAGCATATTGCTTCTTGCACTTTAAACATCATTGCAAATCATAAATTCCTTTGATAAGTGAGACTAGGAAAAGTTTGTCCATTCGCCTAACCACCAAAAAGGCAAGCTTCTTATATGCAGAAAATCTCCCAGACTAACCTGAAGAAGCTCAAGAGATAGAATGCGTGTTTTCGTAGTAAATTCATCGTTATCCTCCTTCATACCCATCTGCAAATATATCATATGATTCCATCAATCGGAAGGAAGAGAGAAGTTGAACAGCATAAGAAAGATGCTAGGCATACAAACCTTACAAAGTGTACGGAAAAGAAGTAAAGCATCACGTTGTCCAACACTCATGCTCTCTAGGCCCATCCCTCTAAGAGCAGCAATTTAAGGTTGCAAAAGTCATATATAAATGAAATTAGAAACTGTGACATACTTTATATAATATTACTCAGAACATGAAGATAAATGAACTGCAAAGCTTTGATCCCTGCATTCCCTGTTTGAGTTTATATGAAGAGTGAACCAATTGCACAATAGAGCTTCGTAATAATTCTTCTCCAAACAATAAACCTCAACTTGAGCTTGTACACATTTTTTCCTCCAGACAACAAATCTCAACTTCTCAGTATTGTAGGTACCTTGCGGCTTTTCCACCATCTTCAAGATTCACAGCCTTCTCGAGAACAGCCTCTAAACCCTACACAATTTTTAATCAAAATTATCAGGTGTCAAATCTGCAAATCTTATAGAAGCTTAGGGACTGCAAACACAATTAAAATTTGGTGAAACGGAAAGAGAGAGAAATAAAGCTAATCTCACATTAGCATGGCCCCATGAACATAAGTACCACTATACCTTTATATCAGTGCCACCCACAAGACTCTGGATTTCTTTAACAGAAGCAGGAGATGCATTATTTATTTGTTTCACAGATAGTGCTTCACCCAAAGTCATACTTGGCTCATTATGATCACTGGATGACACTTCTTCAATCATTGGATTTGACCCATCCTCTGAATAAGCTTCTGCTGGCTGAAGAGAACTGGAACGAACCTGGATCACCAGAGACTAATTATCACTGCAGATAAATACTCTTCATCCATCCAATCCATGATGCAAGAAAAGAAAAATTCCGAAGAAAATGCAATAGCATACCACATCTGTCTCCATCCGTCTAAAAATGATGCTGAGCATTTGTGTTAGCATGGCCTTTGCCGTTGCTTGGTTTATAGGACTCTTGCTAAACATTTAAAACGAATATTACAATGAATAGAGAATGTATAAATCGAATTGACAGGATTCCTCTTGGAAGCATACCTATTGAGAGCAATATTATAGCACACCCTGATGACTCCCAGCAAAGGTTCACCATGAACTAGATAAGAAAAGATCCAAGTGAATACGATAAATCATCTGAACACGGAAAAACCAACTCCTAATTATTTGAAACTAGATTAAGTGTTTCATTAGGTAGTTCTAAACGATAAAAGAATATTTGTTTTGGAGATCAAACTTAAGATATAAAATGGGCCATTCATCAAGTGATGAATACGATAGCAATACTTCCCCACCAGAGATGACGAGAAATGGAATCAAGTTGTTTTAAACTCTTGGTCAGAAAGATATAGATTGTATAGTTAAGATGGACAGCCATAAGAATATTATTATAATACAAACAGCAACTTTTAAATGTGAAATCCAAGTGTTATGTCATGTGCCGCGGGAAATCTGTGAATCATGGGCAAACGTCCACGAGATGATCCCATTTAAGGTAGTGACACTATTGGGTACAAGACAGAGATTTGCCCCCGTCTGATGAAAAACCCAAATGTGTTACAAAGAAGTTGATGGAGAAGTAGAGGCCCAAATAAATATAGGACAGTAAACACTGTATGCTGCAGGGCCCCAAGAAGAGCAGGGGAATCGGTCTCGTCGAATTAGTTAGATGCTGACAAAAAAAGTTTATTCAGGTGATCTTCTAGGTCCAGAAGCTTTAGCGAAGGAGACCTCGGGTAAGAAGAATGGACTAAAATACATGAACAAGTACATGAAAGATCCGAAAGTTGGTGAACTTTGACTCAAACACAGCAAACTGGAGTTTTTATATCAAGGCAAGAGATTGTGCTTGCCAAGTGAGTAACTAAGTTGATTTACAATGTCTTTTGCTGTATTTGAAATAAGATTGATAGGTCTATAGATGGATTTACACACAGGGTTAGTTAAGAGTGCATGGGGGTGACTTGCACTACCTTCCAAGGTTATTCCAATGAAAATTGTATGTAACTAAACAAGAGCAGCTGGCTTACTTGGAGAACTAAGAACCTTGTAAGATTCAAAGGAAGAGAAGAGATATCTAGGAGAGTGGAGGAAACGCAATAAATCAAGCTTTCCAGAGGAAACTCTAATTCAAACCTAGAATCTATCTCTCTATATAAGCTGCTGCCTAACCAGCCAAGGAGATTCACTCGCACCAAGTTTAGGATATAAGGTTTTCCTCAGCTCGAGCTCAATCATCAGAAAATTAAGAGACTGCATCTCTATCTTCGGATCAAGATATTTCATTGTATATCTTTCAATTTCGGTTTGATAATTTAAGCCCTTTAAAGATCAATATACAATCACAATCAGTCGGTTCATCACCATTTGATTATCCCTTAACTTTGGCAAGAATATATCGCGTCCTCTGAGTTGGGTGAGAGCAATCAACAGTTACCATAATAAAAAGGGGCTCTTCGAGTTCCAGGTAGAGGAGAAAGGATTGGCCAATAATAGGCATCATTTCTCTTCCCCAATAGGACTCAACTAACATCCCCCAATCGCTGCCATCTTATACATGGAGGAGCTTAACAAAGAGCTATTGATACGAAATTATGAACTTCAAAGACAAGTTTCTCAACAAAATTTACAGCTGTACTAGCATAGCTCAATTACTTTTTTCTTGCTCCAGAGCTTTTCCTATTGAAAGAATACAGATAAGAAAATCATCTTACTGGGAGAAAGAGGAGGATTCAAAAAAATCAGAAACTGAAAGCACAAATACCATCAGGACCTATTCATGGAATGAGAAAAACATAGATAAAAAGTTGTAACAAAAATGGGTAGCAAAATCTAAACAACCAAAAATAAATTAAAATACATCACACTCAGGATCATGCTAAATTTGCCAGAAGAAAAAAGGTGCAATGATAATATCAGATAAAAGGATATGACAATCACAAGAAATTGGACAATAACCAAGAGAATGAAAATGACATACCTCGCATCTTTGTCGATGCTACGGCAGTAAGAAGCACTTTCAATACTTGAAGAGTAGTACTGGTGTTCATTATCTCAATGTCACAATCAGAAATCCCAAGATGCATAAAAGTATCAATTTCAATCTGTCAACAAATCTACCTGTCAGGTGATGAATTATCCACAGAACTGCATACCATGTTGAGGATGTCTGTAAATAATTGTGCATTTTTACCACCATCAAGACCAGGATCACCCTCCAGGTGATTATATTCAATGAGTTTCTGCATGGGGAGAAGAGAGAAAAAGGAAGCATGCACAAAATTAGGCCCAACAATATTTGGAACTCCATCCTTGAGATTTTCTAGCTGCTTAAAAATGTGGTGCAAGCAGTGTGCGTGATCTTTATGACTCAAGGTCAAGGAGATGGGATCTGGAAAGTGAACAACTTTCTTTCCTTCTCATTTTTCATCAGTAAATTGCTAAACAACACACATTGAGTTGGAATATAAAAGACTTAGAAGATCCGCAGAAAAGAACATGTAAGGAAACCACATCACAGAAAATATTAACTTTTTACACCAGCAAGTGCTAAGAGCGTAATTACCCCAACTGCAAAGAAACTTTCTATAGCTCAACAACTATGAACAAGATAGAACCTACATGAAGACAATCCAATGCAAGCTCCACAACTTTTACGTTTTTTGTTCCGAAGGCAAGCCTAAGTGGGTTCAGGACAAGCTCAGCCTCAGCCCCCCCTAAGGTATGGCCTGCATTAGCCAAGACCACCATGATGGAGTCACTACTGCTTGTAGGCCTGCCCATAGGTTCTACATCCTCAGCTGCAGATGAAGCACTCATGGAAGAATCAGCTCCAATCTCAGTTCTTTCAGCCCCAACATCAGGCTCAGCTGAACTACTAAAAAAATTGAGGAAACAAACTCTGTATGTAAGCAGACAAAGACACAAGAATACAGAAGACAAGAAGATTATGAGGAGGTTGATTGTCTTTCAAGTTTCAATGCAATAAACAAAGTACTAGCATTCCTGGCCTTACAATCCATAATCAAATACATAAAGTATTTTTGGAAAAAAAGAGTACATGCAGCATGCTAAACCAGACTAAATGTCCATAAGAGGACCCACAGTTGCTCATATGGTGTGGAGGACCCACAGTTGCTCCATAAGAGGACATTTATCCTCATCTCATCCAAACACCATTCTTTCTGGTATGAGGATAAATGTCCAATGATCTGCAGTAAACTCCAATGTGATCCTAACCATGATTTCCTTAGTTGAATGCATTTACAACTATGCACGTTTGGCATCAGTAATGTCCTGAAGGAACACAGTGGAACCAAAGCAAATATGCTCCTAGTTGCTAACATGAAATGTTTTATAACCTTTTACTTTGATAATAAGACATGCAGGTTCCGAGATAGACAGCCAGCACAACGGCAAGCAAACATACACATGCATACACAGAGTTTGAGACGTCCAAGGTTCGGCAGATACTCGAGTGAACACGGACACACAAAGAGATTTTGAGACATCCAAGGGTAACATCTTCACTTCTCCCATTAATCTAATAACTATTCCAATAAATATTCCATAGTCTCATCTAGTTCTCATGCACTCTAATCCTGATTCAGCAAATACATTGCCAATTGATTGCTTAGTTCTCTATGTCAATATTTGTTGTCACTAATATGAAGCAGATGTGCATGTACAGTCATAGAAAGAACACTAGGACTCATAAAATCTCACTGTGAAACACCTTTCATATGAAGCTGCGGAGAAAGCTTCCTTAACCTCACCAATGTCCAACTGCTGATTGGAGTCCTTTCCACTATCTGAAACATCAAAACACATTAAACAATACCTATTAATTATAGAGGCGCCAATTCACATCATAAGGAAGAAAAAACATGAGAACTATATTATCTCAGCAGTTACATCAAACAGACTGTCAAGTGTCACCTAAACGCCAAGATATACTGGGTAAAGCATCACTGCAAGTAAACACATGCATTCTTTTCTCCTCCTCCCTCCGTGAAAACCCCATGCTACACAAAATGCAAAATAACATATATTCACAGAGGTAAAGCATCAAAATAAAATACAAATGAGAATCAGACAACAGAAAACCCATCGATAAAGATGGTTGGAGCAGCACCTAAAACCAACCCAAGGAAACAAATTTGATAAAGGAAATTGGAAAAAAAAATACAAAAATGAAAGAAAAAGTAAGTTATAGATAAATGATACTTCCTCCTTTAACTAATGTGTTCTTCCTTCTACAGATGATGAAACTCTCAAGTTCATAATTCTAAAATGAATACCAGTTACAACTTCACACTTGGCTCTCTTTCGAACTCTGCATCCCTAATTATCAGATAGACTAACATCTCCCGCATTTATCCTCACTAGCATCCTCAAATAATTCAAGGTATTTTTTTTAACTTAAGAATACATGTTCATCTGTTAGATCTATCTTCATCAACATCTTTGTACGCACTTCAGCTAAATTTCCCACTAAAGACACGAGGCCTTACTTCAGAATTTTATTTTCCAGAAGGTTGACCCAAATAAACATCAGAACCTTGTTGCAAAGCCCTCATCCTTCATTATGTATGTATAAATACAGCAAAACAGCTATAAAGTCAATTATATGCATCTCTACAGAACCCAACTGCTCAATCCTTATGCTCCATTCACATGATTGCATGCATCTGTAACAGTTATGCATCTTTAGCTATGTTACGCTCCGTACCACTCATAAGCCTCCAACTAACAATTCCACCTGTTAAATTCCTCTTATCATAGTCCCTCTTTGTTACAGCCATCAGTTATATTTAACAGGCGCTATCACCTATTCCAGATTCCCAGATGATCATTAGCAAGTAGCAAGCCTATAAATCCCTATAGAACTTCCACAAAACCAGGGTTAGTCATATTAGTGCCAAAATCAAAGGTTATAGGTCCTTAAACAAGAGTCATGTGATGTTCCAGAAATCATTTTTTTTTTAATTTGTGTGCTGTGGAATATTAAGACGTTGCATGAACAAAACTAACTAAATGGTCCAGAACTTAGTCCATCGACAGTTTGCTTTTAAATATTTTTCAGTTTGTGATTCACAGCTAATCAACTATGGTATTCGATGTACTACACAAATCAGTCATGTATGACCAAAAGAACCTCCTGCCACACAAGCATGATACACATGTTATGATACCACTATGGAGAGAACTACACAACAAAGAATGTTTCTATTATACCACTACAGAAGTAACGACAATAACAGAAACAACTACAATCAATCAGTCCAGCTTCACACAGCCGTCCTCCGCCCCTTGCAATCAAAAGAATAAACAAACAACAAATACCCCAAAAACAGCATGGCATTCGCAATTCCTGAACAAAAGATCTAAGCTTTACAAAGGATTTACCAAAATAAGCCTGAATGGCGGACTGGAGAGCAGTGTATTTCCTGATAGCACACTCTTTGAGCATCGACTCAAATGCCCGCGTCACAAACCCTCCTGCCGCACCCCCCGCCATTTCTACTCCTCAACTCAATTCAAATCAATCTCCTGCCAAAAGAGGAACAAAAATTCCGAAAATTTTCCAGTGGGATCAGACTGGGTCAGCAGCAGAGATTTACGAACATGTGCAAGACAACTGATTTGAGATCTTGGGTTCTAACGAAGTGAAATAGTGGGAGTGTTTTCAATTTCACCTTTGCCTATTTTTCACGAGATGGGGATTTGTCAAAATCTTAAGGTGTTAAGAGAAAATCAGAGATCTGGCATGGGACTATGGGAGAATTAAGAGAGTGAGGTGGATTCGAGATTTTCGTGCGGTGAATGCGCCTTTATGTGTTAGATTCGGGAAACAAAGTCGTGCTCTTGTCAATGTTGGATTTGGGTTCACTTGGTTTTGTTGCTTGTCTTCAAAGTTGAACCCATTACCCAATAACTCTTTCTCCGTAGTAAATCATATTATCTATACGTATACTAATATATCTATGCTATATTAAAAAAAAAAATTCTATTTTTACTCACAAATAGCAGTTATTTACACCACAATACTAATTTCTTAAATTATCAAAAATATCCTTACGTATTTCCAACCACTTCTACTCAAATCCTTCTTTTGTCTATCCATCTATACTAATATGATACTTTTACTCACAAACGACAGTTTGATACCAATTTTGTTTGTGTTGATAACATCGCTAAATTAATTTATTTTATTTTTTATTTATTTTTTTTTAAATGTAATATATTTTTTTATATATTTTATTCTTATTCATAATATATTTAAAGCACAAACAATTATTTATTATATATACGCAAGGACGACATGTCATAATGGTTAGTACTACTATAAAAATAGAAAGTTGTCCTTTATTAATGATATCATTGTATCAATTTTTTATAAAATCAAAAATATCTTTCAACTGATAAGACAACTAACTTATTTAAATTTTATATTAACTGTTAAATTATTTTTTCTTTTTTTTAATATAATGTATTGATTATACACAGATAAGAACGGCATGCCACAATGGATAATAAAAAAAAAATTCCCTCTATAATTGCAAACAATTGTTAATGCTGTCGCTCCATCAATTTCTAAGAGAGTTGATTGTGCAAATGATAATTTGAGTGTTAGGTGTATGTTACCAAATTACTGCATGGAGCCTCTATTTATTGGACTTCATAGAGCAAAATCCGAGAATTTATTGGACGAATCCAGTGTCAATGGATAGCTATATGAGTTAGCCAAATAACTTGTGTTATGTGTGCGCTTAACTATTTGATGATGGGGTGGGCCTATAATGAACTTAGTTCTGAGCCTACCAATTTTGATCAGATATTTATTTTTAAAATTTTAAATTAGTTAATTATTAATTGCTTCATTTATCATGATTTTTCATAACTATATTTTGATAATTATTTTTAAATCATACACATTCATAGAATATGTCACGTTTATTAATATTAATACTTATTAAAAGAGAAAACGATAGTCGATGAGTTGATAATTAGAAAAATGAGAAATTAATAATTTTAAAACTTAAAAAAATTAATATATCCACTAAATAATTAACGTGAAAGATACATACCTTTTTTTTAAGAGTGAGGATTTGAATTTTTTTTAATGAATTAGTGAGGATTTGAATTCGGCTTTAAGAAAAAACCCAACCAAATAAACCATAAAATTCCCATTTCATGCATACCAAAATGTATTTTCATGTTTTAACATAAAGTTATAAAATAATAAAAATGGATAATTATATCGCCTAAAAACTGAGGTTTAATGTAATTATATAGATCTTGTGGTTTGATAAATTACATCTAGTGCCAACTGACTCTTATTTCTGTTTAATAAACAGATCAATTCACAAGACAAAGTTCACCGAATTTGTTTACATTAATAAAAGTATGGAATGAAAATTCATATTTACCCTGATTGATTGCATGTCATACAAATATTTTCTATCAAATTGTCATTATAAGGATGAAGATATATATTTCCTCACAAGCATTAGTGTGTAAAAATATATAAGATAGTTTAGTCAAAAAAATATCTGTTTGGCTTTGAATAGTTTAAAATTAAAAAATATATTATTTTTAAAATAGCATATATAACTGTTATCGCTATTATTTTGTTCCAACATGAGTATTTTTGTTTAAATTTCAAAATTGATTAATTATCCGATTTCAAAATGAATTTTAAATTATTTATGCAATTTTCCCAACAATTGGCACCTGTGGAAATGACAAAATGCATCAATCCAAAGCTTTCGTTTGGAGGATTGACGATGTTACCACACATACTACATCATAACAATGTTGAATATTCATTAGAACTAAGACAAATTTGTGAGATTGACCAAAGGCTCCTTACAATTATGTGAAATTTATTAAATTTGATATGGACAGTAACTCACATAATGCAATGAATCACGTTGTAGGATACATTGATTAAAATTTTTAATTCACATCAATTTTGAATCAATTATACAAGCAATATACTATATTTATAGTGTAATTAATATATACACGATAAATATATCACATTGATCGAATCTGATTTGAAGAAAAATTTTCACAAATTTTAATACAATATAAATGGCGCAATCATCACGGTTTGAATTTTACTCAAACTGCATGCGGGAGAACAAAGAAACACAACAAATTGACCGAGAGAGAAAGAGGAGGGAAGAACATGGTTACACGTGGTAGCTGCAGGTTGCCTAACGACACGGATTTCTCGGCTACGTGTCGTTCGAACTAAACCCTCTCTACTTTCCAACTAGAATCAAACCAACTAAAAAAAGAGAGAAAAAGCCAAAAAAGGAAGAATCAGAATCAAACTTGCTTGAGACACCAGCTTCTCCTGCCCTTTTTGCAATTTTACGTTCATTCTTGAAAAAAAAAAAGGAAAAAAGAAACAAAGGAATAGCATCTTCTCCTAGACCCCACTTCTCCCTTTACTTTTCAGAGGAGAAACCACACACTTGCATGCATGAACAATGCTCCAAAGGCAACATCTTTCCTGAATGAGTGAAGAGAGGAGAAAAGGAACAAGAAGAAGTGACCAATTGGGCTTTCTTGTTTTGGGAATTCTGAATTTGTTATAACTTGGGTTCTTTTTCTTTTTGAATTTTAATCCACAGTTGGAATGGCTGAAATCCCTGTGGATTTTGTGGTTGAAATAGGGGGAGAAAATGGAGATGGGAAAGGCACTGTTGTTGCTCATGATGAATCCAAGGCCAGTGAAAGGACTCTGGGGATTTCAGAAGAAGATGCCACTTCTGGTTCCTCAGGTAATTTCTTGGCTTTTGTTGGATGGTAAAAATCGTGAAGCTTAGGGCACAATGCCTGTTGACTGTATGTAATTCTGCGCTTTTCTGGATTCTTTTTAAACCCTTTAGGCATTAGTTAGAGATCGTGTTTAATATCATTCACCAAATTTTAGGAAGTAATGCGGTTGTGAGTGAGCAGAAGGATTGGTGCAGAGAAAAAATTCAAGAACGGTTTGAATGTTTTAATTATTTGTTGAAGATTGGAGAAAATACGTTGGATTTCGAAAAAAATTGGTGGTCGAGACTTGCTTTTATGATAATGAAATGGATCATTGTATTGACACTATGGTAGAGAAATCTAAGTATGGTTTAAAGGATTGAGTTTGATGGAAGTGATTGTTGGATCAAATATTGATATTTGAACCGGAAATTTATGATGCATGTTCTGGGGTTAGAACAAAAGAGAATTCTAAGAAAACGAGTTGAGCATGTTAAGGTTGATGTTCTTTGAATTTGTGTTTTACAACTCTTGAGGAACGGGGACCAGCTATAAAAAGTCTGAGTTCATATCTCTGAGCTATAAAATAAAAAATTTTGAAGACTATCGTCTATGCCGTTGAAATTCAAAACCTAGTGGCTAAGGCTGATTGAGATTTTATCAGCAGCTTATTAATGTCATTGAATATGTTGAAGACTATAACTTATGAAAGCTTCCCAACCAACTAAGAACACTTTCTTTCTTTAAAGAATCACATGTCTCTAAAATGTTACCTTGTCCTTCCTATTACTAGCTCCTGTATTTGAGATATGGAGACAGATAACTGTTATTGTTGCCCACATGGTCGGTTTTAGGCCTTGAAAAATGCAAAGAGAAATGAAGATAAAACTTTCATTTGGAGTCCACACAATCTTTTTTATTGGGCTCCAAATAGCTGCTGCACCAGAAAATGGAGATAAACAACTGTTATTTGGATAATTTCTCATTTTATCAAATTTAAATGGACAGGTAGTGCTGGTGAATTTAAAGAGTTTAAAGTTTAGTTATTATGAATTTATCATGTAATTGGTTTAAAATTTAGTTACTCTGAATTTATAATGTAATCCTCATTTATGATTCCATTAAGGTCTAGGTAGTGAAAAGTGTCCTTCGGATTTTTGGTAGTATTGATGATTAAATACGGATATTTTTTCATTTTCCGGAATCCCATTTTTTTTGCTTCATTAATCACTGTAAGTTTCTTTTTTCTTTTCCTCACTTTTTGTTGCCAATTTTCCTGGATCACCTATTATAAGATATTTTATCTGTTTTCTGTTGACTCTAATCTGCACTGCTTAGGATCTCTTGACAGGAATATGCCTGGGCAGGAATCGCAGAGCATGGAGAAGACAATAGAGGACCATTCTGGTCCTACCCCCAGTCAGCCTCCTAGAATAGAGAAAAGTCCAAACCAATCTCGTATTCGGCTGGCAAAGAAGTTTTTAGATGAAAAAATCCCTTTAAAGAAGAAGGTGAGATGAAATATGTGATATGTGTGTTCATCTCCTGTAAGTTACCATTTCTCATCTTCTGTCCATTTAGTTCTTTATCCTGCAAGCTAGTGTGATTATAATCATCATTCCGTGAAACAGAGTTTGAATACCTGAATGATTTATGTCTAAGCAGATTAAAATGTTTCTTTCTGCGATTTATAAAGTCTGATCTCCTGCACATTTTATTTTGTCATATGACAATTTTTTAAAGTAATTATGCAGCACAAAACTAGAACTTCTAATATTACATGTTCGGCCTGCATTGTGACAGCTTAAATGGCTGAAACGTTTTGCCACCATTCAAGATGATGGGACTGTAAAATTTGACGTTCCAGTGGACATTAGACATCAGAGCCTCGATTTTGGTACTGGAGTAGTATATGATGGTGATATAGATAAAGAAACTGCAGAACCTGAAGATGCTCTGTTGTTGCCTCCACTTCAAATCGTGATGCTAATTGTTGGAACAAGGGGAGATGTACAACCATTTGTTGCCATTGGAAAACGTTTACAGGTAAGGAGACGGTTGTATCTTATTATGCATGATTCAAAATGCCTTTGCAGATGCACTCACATTGTTGTCCCCAGCCAAGACTTTAAAATCATTGTAAAGTTATTGGTTGCTTTGCGCTGCATGCCGTTTGGTTAATGGTAGTTTGTAGACAAGCATTAGACATTTTTCTTCTGTTTCTTCATTATGGATCTTTCTTTCTGTATGCGTCTGCTGTTTTGAGTTCCTTTTTCCTGGTGACAAATGTGTATGCATTTATCTTATGCTGGTGTCTCATTTAAGAGTGATGATCTAATTTTTGTTTAAGATGTTTTTCATCTGTTTTTATCCTTTCTCTTTTGTATATTATTCTACCAATATAGGACCATTTTCTTGTCCAATTACATTCTCTATTCACTTGGTTGTATTGATCCTCTGACTCATGGATTTGCTGATTACTATTACTTCATCTATGCTCTTGCATTTGATTTGAATCATATCACAATGTATTTGAGTTTTGTGTTGCACTACTTTGGCCGTTAAATGGTCCAGTATGTTTTATAAGTTTTATCCAGATTGATCGC